>NW_019154100.1:30141387-30427892 GCF_002288905.1 Enhydra lutris kenyoni | reverse complement strand
ATCATGACCTGAGCCGAAGGCAGGTCATGATCCCGGAGTCCTGGGATCGAGTCCCGCATCGGGCTCCCAGCTCCACGGGGAGTCTGCTTCTCCCTCTGACCTTCTCCTCGCTCACGCTCTCTCTCACTACCTCTGTCTCAAATAAATAAATAAAATCTTTAAAAAAAAAAAAAACTATTTTCTTTGTATGTTTAACCTAGACAGCTGCCCATGGCCCCTGCTCAACACGACGCCAAGAGCTGCCCATGGCCCCTGCTCAACACGATGCCAACACCGTGAGTGCCAAGCCCTCGGTCACTCTGCACAGATTGAGTTAGAATATGGAATAGTTGCTGTCCCTACACTGGCTTACGCGGTAACCTCCAACCTCTTTCCCACAGTGTCCCCACCTCCACTGCAGATGGCTTGCAAAGGACCTCCCCAACTTTTGAGCACTCCGAAAACTCTCCCGGTGCAACACAACGGAAGTTTAAAACAACCAAGGCTGCAACCTCAAGCTCCCCACTGCCGAGGAGCACGACTGAAGGGTTCAACTATCGGGAACGTGTTTTGGCTCCTTGGGTTCCCACTGGGGGACCTTCTTTCCCGGTAGGGTGGAGGTGGTGGAACGGGCAACGGGGCCAGACTGCCAGGCCTAAGCGCTGCGCTCCCGGCCGGCAGCGACAAGGCGACCGTGATTTAAGAGGCCGGGAGGAAGCCGCCCCCGGCCGCCGCCCCCACCCCGGGCCGCCGCCCCCACCCCGTGCCGTTCCCCGTCCGGGTCCCCGTGCTACTTCCTCCGCCCGAGGGGCGGGATGCCAGCGCTGGACGGCGGCCGCGGGCCGGCGTGGCCAGTGGGCGCTGCGCGGGGCTGCGATGACTCCTGGGAAATGTAGTTTCGGCAGGCCCGGGAAAGGGGCGCTCCCGTCGGGTATCCCCGGGGCAGGGGGCGGCAGGGGGGAACTCTCCCTCCCCGAAGGCGTGGAGCTGGCGGGGGTACCCCTAGACTGCGCCCTCACCCTGGGGCAGCGGCTCCAAGCAGTGGAGGCGGCGCGACCTACCTTTCTGCTGAGGAACTCCCGGACCAGGGAGGCTGCCACCTCCTCCACGAAGAGGCTGTCCATGCCGCCGGCTCTGCCCACGAGGCCGCGCCGCCGCAGCCCAGGCCCCAGGTCCGTTGGGGCCAGTATGGCCGCGTTGCCTTGGTGACGGTGTCACCGGAGCCGGCAGAGCTCCTCCCCTTCCTCGGAGCCCGCCGGCTGGGAGGGCGGGGAGAAGGGGAGGAGCGTCCTTCAAACTGGCTTTGGAGCACAAGGCCTCCCAGGGCCCAGGCGTGGGCTCCCAGTTCGGTCCTGGCTCTGTCACGGCTCTGGCCCGCCCTCTGGGTGGCCTAAAACCAGCCACTGCTCCACGCTGAGTCCTGATTGCCCAAAATGGGAAATGCGGAGAATGCCTGACTCCCTGTTCCTGGAGAAGTAAATGCACAGTTAAGTGGCCCAGAGAGGGCCACCCATAGCACCACAGCTGGCTCCTGGACTCAGGACCTTGGCTGGCCTGGACTGCGTGGGGCAAGGAGGCCCAGGACTCTGTGAACTCGGTGCTGAAATAAAAGGACCAGTTTCTCACGCATTTAGTGCCTGCTGTCCCATAATGAGACTGCCAGTAATTGAGCACCAAGCATTCTATACAGGTGTCATCGAAATAAGGACCCAATCATTATATCTACAATTTACAAAGAAAAATATGCTTTCCGAGGGCCATAAAATGGAGCTGCTAAACAAAGCAGAGCTACAGAGCATGACCCCAGGCCCCATCAAATGGAATTTCTCCATGCCACAGACTAACGTAAAACCAGCATTAGCCAAGAAGAGCATTGGCCTCACAGTGATCAGCTGTAATTTCTTCACCTGCTCAGAGATTCAAGAAACTACTTACTTACAGAGCTTAGCAATGGAATTGAGTGGAAAAGTTAACTCCCTAAAGACTGCATACAGCATATCTTTGTGTAAATGTGAAACAACTTAAACCAGAAAATAATAATTTGTGGGGATATAATGCTTCAGTAAAGCCTTTTGTAAAAAGAGCAAGGGAATGAAGACCACATGACTCAGAACAGTGGTTGCTTCCAGAGGGGGAGGAAGGGGCACAGGGTGAGGGAGAACCACATGGGTACATTTAAGTAATTGTCAACGTTCTGGGTGTCATTAGGGCATTTGTTTCTTAAGCATTTGTTATAGTGTTTCTATTAATTCATTAGTTTAATAAAAGATGACCTTGCGGAGACCGATGTTGAGAGGATGTCATGAACCAAAGCAGATGATTAATTAATTCTATGCCCCAGAGGTCCAGAGGAAGGGAAGGAGGAAAGGGGAATGTAGGGACACTGTAGATGGCTTTGTCTCATAACACTGAAAGGGTTCCATGATGTGTGTGTGCACACATACATGGGCATGGTTAAAGTTCTACACATCACTATACAGCAGTGGTTCTAGGCATCTGAGTCTCTGAGCTCTTGAATTTGTGCGGGTCTGACCACAAGAGTTTATGGGGTCCCTGGCTTCTGCCTGGTGCCCAGTGGGGCTCTGGCAGCAGGGTCCAGCAGGCACAGTATGGGACTTGGAACAGGCCTGTGTTGTGAGGGTTGAGTTCATGGGCTGCTTCCTCCAAGATGCTCCAGGATAGAGACTGACTGAATGGATCCTCCTCCAACCTCAAGTTCCTTGAGAGCAGGACAGGACTGGGCATTTACCTGGGTCAGAGGGCTCCAGAGAACAGAGGTGGGAGCATGGATCTGACCAGGTACAACATGTCTGGACCAGCTGTTTTGGAAGGACATTGTGAAAGTCCTTCTAACAATGTGACCCTCAGTCCTTCCGAGGCATCTGGCCACCATTCCCAGAGGTCAGGACAAGGAATCTATTCCAGGTTGCTCTTGGCAACATGAAAGAGCGATTCCTTTATATGCTCTCCACACAGCCCCACCTCATTGGTCACCTCCCAATCTCTACTTTACATGGCCACCAACATGAGACTGGTGATGGAAGCAAGACCAAGCCTCAGCCAGGCCCTAGCAACATGAAGTGGGACAGCCGCAGTCCTGGTGATATTTGGCCTTCCACTCTGCCCAAAGCACACAAGACCTCCTGGATGCCAGGGGTGATCAGTCTTGCTGATTGTGCAGGTCTGTGCAGGAGGGCCATCCGGAGAGAGGGTAGAAGGAAGGAAGGAAGGAAGGAAAGAAAGAAAGAAGGAAGGAGAAAGGAAGGAGTGGGGGGGAAGGAAGGGAGAGAGGAAGGAAGGGAAGGAAGGGAGGAGGAAAGGAAGTTAGTTCCTCCTCACATTTGAATGTCAACTAGTAAAATATGAATAATGGATTTAGCAAATCACCATTTGACAACCAGCATAATAATAATTCATTCAGACAAGAATCATCAATGAATGCTAAAACTAGTGGGTAAAAGCAGAACAGGACATTTACATAATCTCAAAGTACCTCTCTGTGAGATATTTGTGAATTACAAGGTGAAAAACTGTCACTCTCCAGTAAAGCAAGTTGGCCAACATGACATTAACCCAGTGGTCAGAGTCACCATCATCAACAATGGGACAGATTAACATCACGTCCCTCCTCATGCCCTGAAAGAGATGTTACCCCAGAACAGATATGCTTGCCAAAATGATAACAATAAGAAGAACAACAACATGCCTTAAAATCAAATTTGTTTGTCTCTCATGGAAGTCCAGGGCTTATACAGAGCTACACATTATTAGGTTCTCTGTTTCTTTTTCTTTTCTTTCTCCCCGACATGTGGCCTTGACCTTAGAGCCCAAGATGCCAGCATCCATGTTCAAGGTAGCAGGATGGAGTAAAGGATGAAGAATAAAAAGCAAATAGTTTGTGTGTACCCCATTTTAGAAAAGGTTTCCGGAAGCTGGCACAGAATACTCTGCATACATCCCTTTGTCAGAACTCACTTGCTTGGTCACACCTAGCTGCAAAGGAGTGTGGGAAATGTAGTCTTTGATTGGCAGCCATGTGCCCAGCTAAAAAATTCTATTACTATGAAAAGAATGATGGGTACAATGGACACAGGAGGTCAACTAACAATCTTTGGCACACTGATGTCATTTTGTTTCAAAATGGCCTATTTCTACACCCTTGGTCCTTTTTTTTTTTTTTAAGATTTTATTTATTTATTTGACAGACAGAGATCACAAGTAGGCAGAGAGGCAGGCAGAGAGAGGGAGAAGCAGACTCCCCGCTGAGCAGAGAGCCGGATTAGGGGCTTAATCCCAGGACGCTGGGATCATGACCTGAGCCGAAGGCAGAGGCTTTAACCCACTGAGCCACCCAGGCACCCCGCTTGGTCCTTTCTATTTGGATCTCAAATCGTGGTACCCTTTCCACCTCAAATACTTACATACACACAACACACACACCCAGTCGTGTGCCTGGATGTGCCTGTTGCTCAGACCCCATATCCTGCAGACCTGGATCCCCAAACGTGCCTGGGCCAGTCATGCTTCCTTGCCTGTGCATGACTTCAAATCTCCACACCATTTCCTATTAGGAGAGACAGTAGCCTACGGGAACTGTCCCATAGCCTCTATGCTAACATTTAAGCTGATTTAAACGGAGATAACCAGAATGTCCAAATTTTGTTCCTTCCTTCCTAGATAAGCAAATTAAAATGCCTGTGGTAAACAACTGTTTCTCTTGACCTTGGGCTTTTTCAGAGCTCTGCCAGGGGCAGAAAAAGGGATATTGGGGTTTTTGAAATTTGCATGGAGTAGCAAGACAGCAGGACTGGTTAGTGTTTCTGATAGAGCCTGAGGATCACCACTCACCCAGAATGCACTAGGGCAAGAAAGGTCCGCGTTTAAGGGCAAAAATGGCAACAGCCACCAATCTCTCATCATTGTGTCTTTGCTTCCTGGTCCCCAACTCCACACACCACCTCCAGCTCCACCCCCCACAATCACGTGGGGTGTTACAGTCTTGGGGTGGGAGGAGATTGGGAAGTTGATAAGCTTTTGGAACCTGCAGAGTCTTTGTGGAAGGTTTTCTCCAAGTCAGCACAGCCAAGGACGGAACCTGATTCCCATAATATGGTAGAGTGGCAGCGTGGGGAGTTGGGAATCTCCTGAGACTCTATAACCAGCAACCTGTGTCTTCTCTGTTCTTATTTGTGCCACTGCAGGCAGAGTGAAGTAGGCATGGGTCCTGTATTATTAGTCACATCACACAAGGTTTTCCCTCTGCCAGAAATGGCTAGCCCTTCTCCTCCCCATTAGACATTAGTGAACAACTCACTCTTAAAACCCAGCTCAAAGGTCACCTCCAGGAAGCCTTCCTGGAATTTCCCCAGCACCAGCTCCACGCTCTCCTGGCACTCTGTGAGATGACAGTGGGGGCAACAGGTGAAGCTCTTAGGCTCTTGAGCTACACGGCCTGGCTCAACTTCTTTGTAGCTGTGTGGTTTGAGCAAGACTTTTAACACCTATGCCTCAGTTTCCCCAACTGTAAAATGAGGAATAAAAGCAATACCTTCCACATGGGGCCTTTGGAAGAATTAAATGAGTTTTACATGCTTTTTAAAGTGGTTGGCCTCATAGCAATGTTAGTCACAACAGCTAAAGGTGGAAATGATCTAAGTGCCCACTGATGGGTGTAGGCATAAACACAGTGGGGTAGGCATTCCCTACGATGGAATATTATCCAGGCTTAAAAAGGAAGGAAATTCTGCAATAGGCTACAGCATGGATGAACCTTGAAAACATCATGCTTGGTAAAACAAACCAGCCACAGACAGACAAACACAGCATGACTCCACTAGTGCCCGGTGCTCAGAGTAGTCAAGTTCATACAGGTGGGAAAGAGAATGGTGGTTGCCAGGGGCTGGGGAGAGAGGGAAATGGGGAGTAGTTTTTCAGTGGACACAGAGTTGTTTTTCAATGGACACAGCTTCAGAAGTTACAAGTGTTGTGGAGATGGATGGTGGTGCAGTTTGTACAATAACGTGATTACATTTAATGTCACTGACCTGCACACTTAGAATGGTTAAGACAGTAAATTTTAAGTTATGTGTATTTAATCACAATGTTAAAGTATTTTTTTAAAGGGGCTCGCACGTAATAAATGCCAAGAGGGTGCCAGCTACGCATTTAGCACGTGATCTGTGTGTTTGTCGTCTGTCCCTGTCCTCCAGGGTGGCCACTGAAGGAGTTCGCCACTGGCATAATGAACACTCCAGAAACAGCAAGAGGAAGGCTGAAGCTGCAGAACTCATGCAGGGAGAGATGGAATTGTTAAAATCCCAAATGGAGACTAGTCCCCAAGGAGCGGCAGCAGGGAAGAAAACTGGCCTGGGGAGCCCGACCTGAAACGGAGTTCACAGCACTGGGGAGGGCCACCAAGGAGAGCTGGGAGCTCTTCCTCCTCAGGCCTTGGGGGGGTGGGGTGCCTGCCAGCATCATGCTGGACATGTGGTCCCCCAGTCTGCCCACAAGGGTGTCGGAGGCAGCTGTCACGTGGAGGCCAGTGCCTACTGGAAATGGAGGTTGAGGCGCTGACCTCTAAGGACAGGCCGTCATGCAGCCCCCTGCAGGTCCCCCAGAGGAACTTGTGGAAGGGGTCTGAGGTATGAGGGTGGGTGCAGGGTGACCGCTCTCATGTCCAGGACACACCCAGTTGGTCATGCATACGTTGTGTCTGAGGATACTGCCTCCAAGCCAAGGGTCTCATACCGGGAGCACCCCACTTCATTCTGCCTGTTGATCTTTCCACCACAAGCATTTCTAAGACTTGCCCAAATGCAATGCCTCTCCGGCCCAGTCCAGAGAAGGGTCCACTCCAATTGATACACATTGAGGGAAGGGCTGGAGCTGCTAGGGCTGACTACGCCCCACGCAGGGAGTCCCGAGGAGAGGAGGGGCTTCTGCACACTTCCAAGCTTGTGGGGACACGTAGTGGAAAAGAGGGTACACTGACGTTTTCACTCCAATCTCTCACCAGCTTGCTGTGTGTCTCTGGACAAGTCATGCACCCTCTCCCAGACCTCAGCTTCCTTAATTATTGAACAAAGAGATTGGACTAGATCATTTCAAGGGGCTGTTCCAGATCTCCTACAGGGAAATAATGTCAACAGTCTTTTGTGCAAAAATCTTTTACTTGCCAAAGCACTTTCCCATCAATGGTTTCCAGCTCCTAGAATTCTCTTGTAGATTATTGGATTGGATTCCATCTCCCCTACTTCACAGAAGGGAAACAGGAGGCCCAAACAAGGGAAAAGACTCACCCATGGTCATCCAGCCAATTAGTGGTGGGGCTGAGACTAGAATCCTAGAATCTAGGTTTCTTGACTCTTATAAGGGGATGTTATGTCCAGCTGTGCAGAGTACACCCCACACAAAGGTAGGGGTTGTGGGAGAAAGGAAGCTGAAAAATGCTTGGAGGAAAGGCGGGGAAGGGACCAAGTAAGCCTTAAGGAAAGGGTACGTTCTCTAGTTGGTCCATTCAGAAGGGGCACCTTGTTCTCAGAGTCCTTCCAAAGGGAGAGAAATACATTTCCCCAATTGATCATCCCAGAGGGCCCCTTTCTATAATTTGTCCATCTCTAGGAAGCCCCTTTTCCTAATTCACACAAACAGCCCTGACTCCCAGACTGTGCTCTTTCCCTCTAGGCTGAATGATCAGATCTGAAACACAGCTGCCACATGAAATACAGAATGTTCAGTTAAATTTGAAATTTGATAAGCAGTAAATAGTTGTTTAGGATAAGTATGTCTCACGCAACTTGGGGACATGCTTTGATAGTTTAGATGTTCATAAATATGTGATAAAATTTAGTTTTAAAGAGAATAATAAATATAAAATTCACACTAGTGATCTCAGGTGGTGAACGCAGGGGGCAAGGAGTGGGGGAGAAGCCCATTAAGTATCACATCTGAGTACTCAGTTTGGGTGGCGGTTCACACCCCTACATGTAATATAGTCACAACAAATGTAGACAATGAAGGGAAGAAGGAGAGGTATGGACAGACAGGTGGATAGATGGATAGATAGATAATATCGTCACAACAGGTAAAGACAATAGAGGGAAAAAGGAAAGATGACAGAGAGAGGATGGAAGAAAGGGAAGGAGGGAAGAAGGAAGGGACGGAAGAAAGGAAGGAAAGATCCTTCCAGCTGGTCTTCAATGATCATATCTCACTATATCACATCTCAGTAGTCCTGTGATGAGAAACGTGCCCTCAAAAGGGATATAATTCTGCAACTTGGGGACCCATCTACTATCCCACCCAAAGGACTGGTCCCGTCCTGGACAGACCTACTGTCCTGAAAATGTCAGAGACAACAGTGAAGGCAGAGAAGCCTCTGAAAGTGGGGTTTGAAGCCCAGCCCCCCAGGACCCCCCTCCCCTAGCCATGTGTCCTACATGTTCCCTTCCAGCTCACAAGCCCATCTCACTGGGCAGTAGAGCAGGAGGGAGTGATTATCTCTGTAGGACTCACAGGCACTGGGTGGTTCATATGGCCGGGACTGAAGTCAATGAGCATGTTCCCTGCGGGACCAGAGAGGTGACTGAGAATGGTAAAGGGCAGGTGAAAGGAATAAGACCTGAGACAGACAGACACCCTGGGCCTACCCACGAGGTAACAGCACCGACCATGACTGTTACCATGGTTCCCGTGATCCAAGCCCCATGCGTCATACTCTGTACGTATTAATTCCCATTTACAATTCAGGACTACACTGTGTAGTGACTACAACTTCTAATTCCATTCTCAAGAATAGAAAACTGAGTCTAAGCCAGGATAAACAATGAGCCCGATATCTGTCAGCCAAGAGCATAACCACTGCCTTTCCAGGAGCGCTAGGCTGTGCTCTGGAGCCGATTCTGGGCTACAGTGTTCAGAGGAGCCCTTCTAGGGACAGGGTCATTGAGGTTCAAGGCTGACTGTGAGCATCCCTTGGCAGGTCAGCGCCACCTGGATGGCTGTCTGGGGCTAGGGGAGGTGATGGGTAAGAACAAGAAGCTGGGGCTGAGGAGATGACTAGGGAAGATGGCCCTGCAGTCAGTGGAGGGTCCCCTGGAGGCTGAAATGAAGTGTGACTTCCAACATGGTGCCCAGAGCCAGGGCTTGGGCTGCTGTGAAAGCCATAGCAGGAAGTGGTTCTGGTTACTCGTGCCCCCTGCTCTCTTCCTCCAGGGGTGCCCCTCCTGCCTGCCTGGGTCTTATAAGGACTCCAGCTACTCCAGACTCCACCCTCAGAATTCTGTCCCCATCCCCTGGCTCCTCCCATGCCTCTCCTTGGTCTGCCCGTCCTGGGGAGATGCAGAAGGGGATCTAGGTACTTCACCCCACCCCAGAACACTGACATACCTTAACACAAACTCATATAAACCCAGGGCCATGAGAGCCAAGGCTGCCGCTCCCCTGCCCTGCTTCCTCGAGGGATGGACTCTGGTCCATCAGGGGTGACTAGGGGTACCCAGTCCCACAGCCTCCTCTCAAATCTGCCAGCCATGGGCTGCCATGCAACTTAGGACAGCTAACAGACTTCAGTTTCCCCAATTGTGTACCTACTTCTCTGGCTGTGAGAACCAAAGTTGTTCCCCAAGGTCACAGGTAGCATGAGCCTGATGGCCCAGTGAAGTCCCCATTGGTCCTCTCATGGTCAGTGGGGCCCTGTGGCTCTCCCTAGGCAGCAGGCCAGGTTCCACACACCCGGCTTATCTGGAGGTAATCGTTCAGACCCTGGGGTGCAGGACAAGATGGCGGACTGCATCACTGTGCAAGCCACTGCTGATATCAGAAAAAAGCCACGATCTTCCGTGAATGCAACAAGGGCGCCCCGTCTTAAAGCAGAAACGGTCAGAGGAGGGCTTGGCTTCTTGGCTGCTGACTTTCCTTGAGACCACAGGTAAGCCAGTGCTCAGGGCTCAGTGTTCTTCTCCCTCAAGATGGGAATGGGTTTTGATACCTCCCACAGATAGAGAGAAGCTTGCCCCCTTTTCTGGCACCAGGGAGTGACTAACTTGGCCACAAACCAGGTAGACAGGAATCTGCTGCACTGGAGGTCAGGTCTCCTGCCCTGGAAGCTGGAAGGACAAGAATGGCTTGTTCTGAGTACCTGCATGATTTGGTCAGTTAAGTGTCTGACTCTTGATTTTGGCTCGGGTCATGATCTGAGTCATGAGATCGAGCCTCGCGTTGGACTCCACATTGATTGAAATTCTCTCTCCCTCTCCTTCTGCCCCTCCTAACCTGCACTGCCCCCCCCTCTTCTGTCTCTCTCAAAAAACCAACCAAACAAACAAATGTCTTGTTCTGGTTTTAAATAAACCAACAATTCTAACCCCATAGGGCCCAACAGACTCTGTCCTCCACAGTGGCAAGAAAACCCAGCAGTCATTCAGTGCCTGATTCCCAAGGGTGGGGTACCTGGGCAGTTTCCAGGGAGGCCTGGAACCATGATGCCAGCCCACAGAAGGTATTCAGAGCAGGCAGGAGGCTGAAGCTCTCCTGTTGTGTAATTTGGGAGCATATAATAAAGGGATGGCATTAGCAAAGGTGTGGGCAGGGTGAAGGAAAGCCACAGGTAGGTATATTAATCAGGGTTCCCCAGAAAAACAGAACCAACAGGATGATTGACATATATGTGTATATAAGAGATTTGTCTTAAGGAATTGTTCAAGCAATTATGGAGGCCAGCAAGCCCACAGTCTGAAGGATAGACCAGTGGGCTGGAGACCTGGAAGGACCTGATGCCACAATTCATATATGAAGGCTATCGGGCTGGAAAACCAGAAAAAGCCAGTTCAAGCTCCAATTCAAGTCCAAAGATCATCTGCTGTCAGAACTCTGTCTTGCTTGGGGCATTTGTTTTATTCAAGAATTCAACTGAGGCGGGGGCACCTGGGTGGCTCAGTGGGTTAAGCCTCTGCCTTCAGCTCAGGTCATGATCCCAGGATCCTGGGATCAAGCCCCGCGTCGGGCTCTCTGCTGGGCGGGGAGCTGCTTCCCCTCTCTCTCTGCCTGCCTCTCTGCCTACTTGTGATCTCTCTCTCTCTCTCTCTCTGTCAAATAAATAAATAAATAAAATATTTTAAAAAATCAGTTTAAAAAAAAATTCAACTGATGGGATGAGGCCCACCCACATTATGGAGGGCAGTCTGTATACTGAAAGTCTACCAATTTAAATGCTAATGTCGTCCAAAACACAGTAACATTTGGGATAATGTCTGACCACATATCTGGGCCCAGCTAATTGACACACAGAATCATCCATCAGAGGACTCCAGGATGAGGAGCAGATTGAAGACATTATCTGTCTTAGACCTGAGACAGCCATAAGGAGAAGGCCTTCTGAAGCAGCCAAGAGCAAAGGAGCTAAAGAAAAAGATACCCAGATCTCAGCCTCCCCTTTGCCTCCTATATCCTACCAACCCCAGAAATCTGGAGGGCAAGGGAGCTGCTAACAGAGTCCATGTAGGCAAACCTCCTGGGGCTCACAAGGTGATGCAGAAGGATGGAGAATGGTATTGAGGGATACATGGGAGATGCCCAACATGGCATCCCACTAACAATTATGGAATTGAACCATGGACATCTATGTACATCCCAGGGGATACCCCAAGCCCCTGCAGTGGGATGGGGGCAACTGGGGGTGGGGGGAGATCACCCTTCCCAGAACCATCTACTATGCTACAGTTGGATGACAGAGGAGGCCTGCCCCATCTCAGGGTTTCCAGGGCCTCCCGCTGCCCAGAGAAATGAATCCAAATGCCCCTGGCATTCCAGAACGTCTATCCTCAGGCCTCAAATATCTCCACAAATTCTACCCTCCTCCATCCCAGCACATATCCTGACTTTGGCCTGGCCAGGAGGCTTCAGAGCACTAGGGTCATCCACTCAAAGTCAAGTCTTTTAGGAATAGATTCTAAGGAAGCCTTTTTCAACTTCAGCACCATTGACATTTCAGGCCAAATATTCTCTACTGTAGTGGGGGCTGAATATGCAGCAGCGTCCCGGGTCTCTACCCCCGAAACGCCAGCAGCACTCCATCCCTGTCTGTGATGGCCAACCATGTCTCCAGATGCAGCCAGATGTCTCTTGGGAGGCAAAATCACCCCCAGTTGAGAAGCACTGTCCTAAGGTTTGCCTTGTATCAACATGAAAACCCTTCCTTCACACCAAGGACATTTCAGTCCCTTTTTAAGAATGTCTGCATTGTCTTAAGCATCTTTCTGCATCGGGACTTTTGGATAGCTCCACAGAAGTTCCATTCAAGGGAACTTCTGCCTTGCTTTCAAGAAAAGGAGCACATTTCCAGGGGCCCATCAAGAAAATACAACTGCTTGAGAGTCAATGAGATGAGAAAAGGAGTGATCTCACTCCCAAGATTAGGAAAACTGCTGTCTACATTCCTCACTCTCTGACCCCCCACTCTTGTTCTTGCCACCTGACCTCACGGAGGGAAGAAGGTGCAGAGAGGAACTTACCAGTATAACCAGACTTCTCACTGGTGAGCTGTACACAGCCACACAGAGCCTCATCTCACAACAAACACTGAAATAAAGGCTAAAGCTCCTTTTTAAACATCAGTCGCAGAAGCTGTCACAATTGAACAGCTTTCAAATCTTTAGATAAGGAAGGGGTGGAATGGTGAGGAGAGGGGTGCCAATATCTACTTGATAGGTTCTGTGAAGATGGCAGAAACCAGGGGACGCCTGGCACATAGTAGGTACCAAGTATTCTCCTTGGTCCTGCTCCTCCAGCTTCCGTGGGAGGGGCAGCTCATGACACGCCAAGGCCCCAGGTTTGCACATTTGCAAAACATGCTAAGTTTTACCACCTGAAATCTTGGCTCTTCAGTGGATGTTTGAAAGAGATCTGGCAACACTCTTTTTTACTTAATACTTTTTGCTTTGAGATTAGATTCCTGTGCAATTATAGGAAACAGAGAGGTCCCAGGTACACTTGATCCAATTTGCCCCAACAGTAACATCTTTCAAAACAATAGTGCAATAACACCCATGGGATATTATTATTGATACAATCCAATGATCTCATTCGGATTTCCATAATCTCACTGGTGTGTGTTTGTGTGGTGTGTGTGTTAAATTCTACGCAATTTTATCACATGTTCTGTTTTTACATGGCAACACTTTCTTTAAAGATTCTATTTATTTATTTATTTGAGGGAGGGCAGAAGCAGATGGAGAGGTATAAGCTGACTCCTGGCTGAGCACCGAGCCCAACCCGGGGCTCCATCTCATGACCCTGAGAGGAAATCGAGAGTTGAACACTTAACTGACTGAGCCACCTAGGTGCCCCAACATGGCCACACTTTTTAAATGGTTTATCTAAACATAAGCTTCCCAGGCTTTTCAGAAGCCCCAGCTGTTTACTTCTGCCCTAAGCAAAAAGAAAGTATTGACTAAGCAAGTTAAGTAAACAGGACTGAAGATAGGAAGGAATATGTAACCACATTCAGGACGAACTGTTTTCTCTCTCTCTCTCTCTCTCTCTCTCTCTCTCTCTCTTTTTAGGAGAATGAGAGGTTGGGGAGGGGCAGAGGGAGAAGAAGAGAGAGAATCTCAACCAGGTTCCATGCCGAGCATGGAACCAGGGGCAGTCCTCCATCTCCCAACCCTGAGATCATGACCTGACTGAAATCGAGAGTCTGGTGCTTAACCAAGTGAGCTGTCCAGGCACCCCCAGGACAAACCGTTTCCAAGGGAAAGCTCACTGTCCTCAGCCAGAGAAACCTTAGCCATCTCTGATTCCTGTTCCCTGCCTCTTAGGAGTCTTTCCACTCTGGTTCTCATTTTCCCTCCAAACCCAAAGAAGGAACCATCCCTGACCTGTTGGAGACACCTGTTCTCCCTCTGTGTCTTTGTCTCCTCTCTCCCTTTGCTACCTGTCTCTGATTCTCTCTGTCCCTGTCCCTCTGTGACCTTCTCCCTCTCCCCTACTACACAGCAGCTCCTACACTCAAAACATCACCTCTCAGAAACCAAGAACCAAGAACACTCAGGAACATTCCCATGCTCTTGATGCTTACCAGCCAGATAAATTCCAGCCAGAGAAGCTAATTGTGGTCCAGGTCCCTGCGTGTGGGCTCTGCTCCTCCCGAAGAGGTAGGGCTTGTTCTGAGATCAGAAACTCCTTCTGGAAAGAGGCTGGGAGAGCAAGGGCAGATGGAACAGAACCCCAGGAGCAGGGGGACACAGCAGGAGTACCCCCCACCCCAGAACGGAGGGCAGGCTGTGAGCAGGCGCAGAGGGCTACGAGAAAGAGGGCAACCCCCAGGACTAGAGAGACCTACTATGCCTTTGAGTTGGGGAACCTTGCCAAAAACACATCCTAAAATGTAATGTGGAAACCTCTTCCAGACCTCCACTCTGGGTGAGTGGTGGGTCTCCACCAGTGGCGGAATCCAGGGCTGCACCTGACAAAGAGCAGCTGGCTGGTGCCAGGGTACCGGTCCTCTGGGCCACTGCTCACCAAGGAGGCTGCAAAGACACCCAGCCTGTGAATGCACGAGGACCTCTGCGAAGGGGGCAGGGTGTGGGGCTCAGAGCCCTGACTGTGGAGGCTGAAGAGCTGGGCTCTGAATCTGTGACAGTCAGCCTCAGTTTCCTCACCTGGAGAGTGGGAAGGTTTTCTCAAAAGTGTGGCTCACAGGCTGACCCTGGAGGAGGAAATGAGAGAACACGCAGGAGCACACTACCTATCCCTGACCATCTCCTCCTACATCCCCCACAGTGACCTTAAAGTTGGGCTGTGGAACTTCTCTAGGCTCCAAAATCCCCCTGAAAATCTGACAAGAGCTCTTGTGCACACACATACATATACACACACACTCATAAGTTTTTACACAAAATTGAGGGAGTTCATGGCTATCCAAAGCCAAACCATAGGCTTAGCTTATAAATTCCTACTCTGGGGCATCAGAACTGGGTAAATGGGCCGAGATTATTGTCCAAGTTCCTCAGAGCACACGAAGGGAAACTGAGGTAGAAGGGAGAGGGGTGGCCCACCTGTGGTCAAACAGGCAGTCAGGGGCAACAGTAAGACTAAAGGTCAGTTAATTCAGGACTGCCATTCACTGTTGAACAGGGAGTGTACTGCACAACTCTAGGGGATACTTAGTCATTTAACAAAACTTTCCTATTATGTAATCAGTGCCAACAAAGGTACATCAAGCAACATCACAGGAATACAGAGGAAAGAAATCTTAACACTGAGAGAGAAATCTGAGGAGACTTCCTAGAGCAAGGACACTGGCACTAGGCCTTGAAACATGGACAAGTAGGTTTGCATGGAAGAGGGAGAATTGGGAAAAGAAGGCAGTGCACTTCATGTAACTTACTCTGAGGCACAGTTCCCTTCCCCCACTAACTCATCACCACATCATCTAGCCTTCCCTGATCAGACTGAGCCACATATGAACCCGCTGGCTCAGATTTCAGCCCTTATCAGAGGCTCAGTCCTCTGCTGCAGGAAGGAAGTATGTCACTGTCCCCAGCATTTTAAATCCAGAGTCAGGCCCTGTTGGAAATAAACCCGTTCCTACTGAGAAGCTATTCTGAAACCCGCCAGAAGTACAGAATTTGTCCTACCTGGCCCCTGGCAGCAATCCTGGGGGCAGCAGGGGGCTGTGATCTGAGTCCCAGCTGTGTCAGTCTGGGATCCCCACTCAGCCTGGGGACCATGCAAAGGCAGGGCCGGGTCTCCTAGTGTTACCTTCCCCAGATGACAAGTCCCAGGGAAAGGCAGAGCCTGCAGTTCTTCTCCTCTTCCCTTAGCTGGGCATGGAGTTGGGGTGTCCCCCCATCACAGACCTGGCGGACACTGTCTCCTGCAGGAGGAGTGAGAGGTCACGGCCCAATCAACCCTCGCACAGGCCCCACCATCCACCAGCTGCTCTGGGCCCGGAGACTTCAGGAGATCATCGCCACAGACTCTACAGAGCAGAACCTCAGGAAGGAGCTGGTCCCCAGTCATCTAGTACACGTGTGAGCTGGAGTGAGGCAGGTACCTACAGACCGTCATGCTTCTCAGATGGGGTCCTTCTGAGTGTGAGCCTGCTCGCCTGTGTCGTGTGCCATCTCCCTGCACTTTTGTCCTGACCCACTTGGTGTGCACATTCCCCTCCCTTTGAGTGAGTCCCTCCTCTCCACTCTACTTTCGGATGGCCCCAGGCTGTGTGAAACTAATAGACTTACACAGCTGGGGCTCCGGGGGTTGAGGCACAGAAGAGTGGGTCACAGCTTGGGTGTTTTGAGCCCCTTTGCTGCCCCAAGGGTTGCCAAGCAGAGAGCTGGCGGGACTCAGCACTATTGTCCCACCACCCAGACCAAAAGCACGGGCCCCTTCAGGCACCCTCCCCACCCGGTACACAGAGGGAATGCACCTATCAGAGACTTTAGGGCACAGGCAGAGCTCTAGTCTGGATTACAGCTGAGCAAACTGAGGCCCAGAGTTTCAGATCCCTGCTCTGACCTTGGGCCATAAGTGCCTGCCCCAGCTACAAGTGGGGACAGCCTGCAATGGGACAGGGCTGGGGGGCTGGGGTCTCTGAGCACAGGGGCCTCAGCAACAACCCAGCCTGACTTCCTTCATTCCTGCCATCCTTCCTGCAGTGCGGACGGAGGAGCAGACCCTCTCCTTGGTACGGGGCATTTGCAGGGAACAAGACAAAATCTTGTCCTCACAGAGCTCATATTCTAGAGGGGAACACATCAACCACCAAACTAGATGGAGATTCAGATAACAGTAAGTGGCACAGAGAAAAAGCTTCAGCTGGGAAGGGGCCTCAAGAGAAACGGGTGTACCATGCAAGTCCTCCGCATCTCAGTCAGCTTTGGCTGCCATCACGAAGTGTCACCGGCTGCCCAGCTTCAGTGACATTTACTTCTCACAATTCTAGAGGCTGGAAGTCTGAGACCAGGGTGCCAGCATGGTCAGGGGCTGCGGAGGACCCTCCTCCCGGCCTGCCGAGGGCCACCTTCTCTCTGTGTCCCTGTGTAGAGGAAAAGGAAAGAGTGAGCCCTCTGTTGCCTCTTCTTATATTTTTTTAAAGAATTTATTTATTTGTTTTAGAGAGAGACAGAGTGGGGAGAGGGGCAGAGGGAGAGAGAGAAAGGGTCTTAAGCAGACTTGGCACGGAGCATGCAGCCTGGCTCAGGGCTCAATCCCACAACCCTGAGATCATGACCTGAAGGGAAACCGAGGGTCATTTGCCTAATCAACTGCACCACCCAGGTGCCCCGGTGTCTCTTCTTTTAAAAAGGCACAAATCCCATCAAGAGGGCCCCAACCCTGAGACCTCATCAAACCCCAATCACCTCCCGAGACATGTCTCCCAATACCATCACGCTGGGGCTTAGGGCTCCACCATGGGAGTCCTAGGGAACATACTCCATCCACAGCAGACAAGAAGAGACGGGCTCTCCACAGAGGAGCCCACAGGGCAGCTTCCGGTTGAAGCAAGAGGGAAACAACACGATGATCTAGGGAAGGAGAGTGTGAGACAGAGGAGATGGCAAGGATGAAGGCCTAGCAGGGGCATGAACTGGTTGGTGTCTGAGGACCAGGAAGAAGATCAAGGTGCATGGAGCAGCGTGAGCAGGACAGCATGGTGTTGGGGACAGTGGCCAAGACATCCTCCATGGAGGCCACGGTGAGCACTAATGACTGAGTTGTGAGTCTCATGGCCACCAGAGGAGGAAGTGATATGAGAGGACCTGCATGTTTAAAGAGCCAGGGCTGCTGAAGTGGGGGATTGGGAGTTATTGCTTAATGGGTACAGGTTGCTATACGAAGTGATTAAAAATGTTGGGGATAGACAGTGCTGATGATTGCACAACACTGTGAAGGCAATCAACGCCACTGAATTGTGTACTTAAAAATGATCTCTATGGCAAATTCTTTGTTACATATTTAACAACTTAAAAACTAATAATATACTAAAATTTGAATTATTTTGAATTATGAAAAAGGAGGAGGAAGAAGAGAAGGAAGGAGGAATCAAACTTCAAATCCATGGTCACCTACCAGCCACGTAGCCTGGAGCAGGTCACACAAGCTCTCTGTGCCTCAGTTTCTTAATCTGTGTCACAGGAGATATGAGCTCTCACTCAAAGAGTTGCTGAACAGATTAAAGCACAGGCCTCGCTGGGAAGAAGGAGCCTACCATGATGGTAGGATGGGGAGACTGCTGTCATAACGTCATCGTTCCTCTGCATCCCTCCCCAAAGGAGCAGATGGCAGGAGAAGGAAGCTGGTTCTGAAGGACAGTCATGTGATTGCTGAAATGTGATGTAACCAAGCCCTGGGGCCAGCCCAGGTGCCCCTGGCCCCAGAGGGTACCTGCCGTGTGGACATGGAAGCCTTCCAGGTGCCTGTGCAGGGCCTGGCTAGCCTGCTGAAGCCAGGCAGGCACCCAGTCACTGCTGTGGCTCTCTATACCTACAGCACATAAAGGACTTCAAGAACTTCCTTGGGCTGTTCCTGGAGAAGGAGACAGTATAGAAGACCATGCAGGAGCCTGACTACCAGGTACTAAGGTAGTGTGCTAGCCCCATCAGCCACTCAGAGGCCCACAGCACCACTGAGGGTATCTGCTTTGTGGCCCCCCACAACGCCCCCAGTGCTGGAGGCCTAACTGGCAGAGGGCCTGCCCCAGAGGGGAAGCCAGGACCGGCATTTCTAGGATCTCTCTCTACATCCCCCTAAACAGATGGAGCCTGAGCTCGACCCCTTCACTCCTATTACTTCACCCTAAGGTCAGGGGTGAAAAGCACAGTTCTTTTTTTCCCCCTTCAACCCTGCACCAGCCCAGGGATCTGCCCCCAACACCCTTTTCTTACTTGTCCTACACCAAAGATCAGGAAATAAAGTAGCTCAGCTGGGTACTGTCTTGATTCAGGTTCCCCCAGAAGCTGACTCCAAGACAAGGATTTGAGAGCAAATAGTTTATTTGAGAGGGGATCCCAGGAGACACCAATAGGAGCATGGGAAGGAATGTGAGGCAGGCAGGCAATTAAAGGGGGGGTGTTGTCAAGCCCACTACCCTGCGGGCAGCTGGAGCTCTGCATGGTGCTGGGGCCTCGGAGGACAGGCACAGGCCTCAGAGTTACCCCACCCAAGGATGCTGGTGCATTAGTCCAGCAACCACTGTCATGGCTGAGGGCTGCTCCCAGGGCAGTCATTGGCCAGCAGCTTCAGTCTGCTGGTGAGTGGACAGCAGGGGAAAGAACCCCGGGCAAAAGCTTGCAGGTGCTGGCCACTGGGAGATGGGCCAATAGGCCATGGGATTGGGATCTGTAGGTTCCAAGAGAACCAGCAGCAGATAAAAATGCTCCACTGGCTGGAGTGTGTATCCATTCTGGGCAGCCTGCTTCTTCTGCCAGGGGAACAGGTTCTCAAAGCCCAAAGGCGTCTGTTAAGAACGAGATGATTTCTAGGCCAAATTCTTGTTC
Organism: Enhydra lutris kenyoni; assembly: GCF_002288905.1. Lineage (NCBI taxonomy): Eukaryota > Metazoa > Chordata > Mammalia > Carnivora > Mustelidae > Enhydra > Enhydra lutris. Next base: position 30,408,414 of record NW_019154100.1, on the reverse strand, counting down.
CCCTTCTGGTGAGGAACCTGCAGTCTAGAAGGGTTGGTGGCTGGTTCCTGGTGGTTCGGTGAGTTAGCTACAAAGCTTGAATTGGACCCTGGGTCCCGGTTATGATGGACCAGAGGGATTCGGAGCTGCCAGGGAGTAGGGTACAAGGTGGGGCCTGGAAGGGGCCTGCACCCAACCTACAGACTCCATATCCTTTATGCTTCCTTGCTGAGCACACCCCAAAAGCCCAGCCACCCTGGGCTTAGGAAGGGAACCAGAAGTTGCTACAGAGCTCCCCCAGAGTACCTGTGAGTCCAGGTTACTGTGGACGTGATGACAATAGAGCCTCAGTGAGGGGTCAGCAGAACCAGGTCAGGTGGCCCAGGGAGTCAAGAGGCTCCATCTATAAGGCCAAGAACAGGGCCTCTCAGACCTTTGGGAAGGCCTAAGGCCGTGTCCCTTTCTAGGGAAAGGCCCTCCATCTCTCAGGATGCTCTTTGCCCACATTCCAGTGAGCTGCCCACCTTGGACTGACATGTCCCGTCTGGGTTGTAGGAGGGGTGGGAACTCTTCTCCACCCAAGCCTGGCTCACGTAGAGATCCTAACATTCTCTGAACCATAGCATGGGCTCCTCACCAGGCTTTCAGCTGCAAGCGTCCCAGCCCAGCCCAGCCTCCACCGAGCAACCTCCCAAAGCAGATGCAGCCAACGCGTCTACCTCCCGCCACAAAACCTGGAGCCTGAGGCGCTGCCTGACCCCCCCGGGGCTTCAACTCAGCCCTCCACCACCCCATCTCATCTCAGCCCTGGCAGATCAGGCCTGCCATGCCCTTAGCTCAGCTCACCTCAGGGACCCCTGTCAGCTCTAGGCGTATCTGGAACTCCCATCTGCCGCAAAGCTCTGGGATTCCCCCCTCCTTCCAAAATTACTCTGGCCCAAGTCTTTCATGAGAAAGGGAAAAGGCTACCTACTCAATGCTTAACACCTCCTTTCCTCTTCTGTCCTATTTCTCTCTACTTACCTTTGTACCTGGGCAAACTGTCAGGAACCTATGAACGGAACATGTACGTGCTCTGAGATCTGAATCTTTCACTGAAGCTTTCTGAGGGCTCCTTATGCAATCAGAAACTAGTGTGTCCTACCACAGTGTGTTTGAAAATGATCATCTACAGAATAGGAGAGCGAAAATCACACCCTTTTTACCTCACTCTTCACGAAGCAGGACATGGTCTACTTCTTTTCTTCATTGACTTCAATTCCAATTTGTTTCCATGCAGTGATAATTCCTTTGCTTCAGGGATAGGATTTTGTGATTCCTCACCTGCATAGAACACCCAGAGCTCGTCACAACAAGTGCCCTCCCTAATAGCCATCACCCATTGAACCCTTCCCCCCACACCACTGCCCTCTAGCAACCCTCGGTTTGTGCTCTAAGGGGGAGTCTGTTTCCTTATTGGCCTTTATCCCCTCACTATGTTCATCTGTTTTCTTTCTGAAAATTCCGTAGGCGTCAAGTCATAGGGGATTGGTCTTATCCTACTGGTTTTGCTGAGCTTAATCCGCTCTATATCCAACCAACATCCTTGCATATGGTAAGATTTCATTCTTTTTGAAGCTGGGCCCTATTCCATTGTGAGTAGATACAGATATAGATACATATCTCCCACATCTTTCTCCATTCTTCAGTGAATGGACATTGGGACTCTTTCCATAGTTTCGCTATTGCTGATAATGCTGCTGTAAATATCATAGTGCTTGTATCCCACTGAATGTGCATTTCTGTGCCCTTTGGGGAAATACCTAGGAGGGCAACTGCTGGATCCTAGGGTTGTTCAGTTCTTAGCTTTTGGAGGAACCACCATACTCTTTTCCAGAGTGGCTACAACAACCCACATGGCCACCGACAGTGCAAGAGGGTTCCGCTTGAAGCAGAACATTCCCTGCCAGCAATTTCCTAAGGAGGAAACAGAAAACCTGGGGGATAACCTGACTCACCCAGTATCAGGCAATCAGCTACAGAAATTCACCCCAGGGTTCCTGACACCAAGCCCCCTGAAACCACCAGAATGCCTCTATCTAGGGAAATTCTCAAAGACTCTTCTTCTGACTTCATCACCCATGAAAGTGCAGAGAAAATATGGCATGCCCAACTATCTAGATGGTCCATTGAGTGAAACTAGAAAGTCAAGCTTCCCTTTTAAATCATCCAAGGCTCCTTGGAATCATTTAAAATTTTCCCTCTGCCCTCCTTGGAACTCTTTGGATGAAAAGATGAATCCATTAGGATCCATCCCCTTGGACAAAGGAGAAGCCATCATCCAAGTCTCTATTTGGCCACAAAGAGCCACCTAACTCTAGATGCTGGCCATTCCACCACAGGCTAGGACCCATGGAATCAACACTGGTAGATGAAGGAACGTATTCTATGTTCCAAATACACACCAAGTCCATCTCATCTTCCCTTTCAAATCCAAGAGACTGCCTAGGAAAGAGATGTTCCAATTACCTTTGTAAGCCAGAAATAAACAGAGAAAATGGGATCAACTGCGAGGTGCTCCCTGCAGGGAAACTCGGAAACTCTGGCACCCACTCTGGATTGCTGACAGCTGCGTTAGTATGACTTTGTGGCTCCACTGGAGACAAGAGAAAAGCCCAGGAGGTTTGAGGTGAAAGAGAAGTTTTTCCTCCCGTCCTGGCATGGATGTGACATTGCGCCCAATGGGCCTGCTGTTTTCTCTGAACACCGACGTCCTGGGACAAGCTGCATGACTGACTCAGATGCTGATTTCCAAACTTCAGGTCTCGTGGAGCCAGAGTGAAGAAGGGTTGTCAGGTGGGGATAAGCAGGCTCCTCCCACCTAAAGCCTGCACACCTGCTCCAATTCCTGAGAGAAGGAGAGACACGTGTTTGTTTCTTAAGTGGTCATTCACTTCTAACGCCAACCGAGGCCATTGTCCTTTTTGGAGAAGCAAATATACTCTTCCAAACAAACACTCAACTCCTCAGCTTCAAATGCAACATGAGTTGGGTTTGGTTTCCCCCAGCTCCAGACACCCCCCGGGAGGACCCTTCTGCACCATCCTGACAGCACATTACCACCAAACCTGGGGCAACGGGGCACAATGCTGTGTGGGGGCCCAGCTCCAGGGGTTGTTTCCACCACTCTTGAGCCTGGGGAAACAGACACTATACAGCCCACCACTCCCTCCTGTAGAAACAAGCCGCAGTGCCTCATCTTTCAGGGTCTCTCACCCAGCACCTTGCCACTGCCCTCAGTGCCAACAGGCTGCCCTGACTACTTGTCTGGCGTCTTCTCCACTGCAGCTCAACACTGCCTCCAGTGGTGGCAAGCAACATTGCCACACCTTCCAGGGACTCTCGCTCGGCAGCTCACCCATCCCTCCTGGGGCGTGAACCTGCGCTACCAGGTCATCCAGTGTCTCCTAATGCAGCTCACAAACCTTCCACAGGTCTCAAGCCACATGGCACTGTCCTTCAAGATTGGGGACCTCTGAGCCACACTCCAGGACTTGCCTGTCACCCAGGAGGAAACCATGCCATTCGGAGCTGCGCAGAAACCTCAAACCAGGAGAAGCCTGCATGCATCCCTGAGGCCACCCTTCTGTTTGGCACAAATCCTGGCACAAATCCCTGGCCACAAATCCGAAGCCTGACGTGACGCCTGTCTCCCGTCCTCGACTCAGTACTCTGGGGATCCTACCTCAGCGCTGGCAGATGGAGTCTGCAATGCCTCTAAACCCTAACCCTAATGCTAGGATGAATTTTCAGGCTTTCTGTACCATTGGGAGCTGCACAGAACCCTCAGACCAGGAGAAACCCGCAAGCTTCCCTGAGGCCACACCCACCTCTGGCAGCCAACCACACACCACAAAACCCAGAGCCTGACTCACCGCCTGACCCCCTCCTTCACTCAGCCCCCAGGGCATCCCATCTCAGCTCTGGCAGATCAGGCCTGCCATGCCCCTAGGTCCTAATCCAAACCCTAAGTTGGATTTTCAAGCTCCCATCCCCAGAGACTGGCCCCCAAGCCCTCCATATTGGGGACACCTGAGCAACCCCCCAAGACTCCACCTGTCACCCAGGAGGAAACCATGCCATTTGGAGCTGTGCAAAACCCTCAGAGTGGGAGAAACCTTCATGCCACACCTGAGGCCACCCCCCACTTTTGGCATCCCACCGGGCCACAAACACGGAGGCTGACATTCAGCTGGACCCCTTCCCTCCATTCGCCCTGGAAAGCCCCCCTGGGCAGGGGCCCTCGGGCAGCCGCATGGGCCAGGCCCATGTTCCCAGATGGCCACACACACACCTAGCAGAAAGCACTCTAGACCACGGGCACCAACGTGACCCAATTCACTGCCCAATGCTGGCCAATTCTCACAAGCTTTCTGTCCAAATCTATTTCTGGGACAACTCGTGATCCCGGGCCAGGCCCAGGGGGAGACCCTGCAGACATCCGCTGCAGCAAGCCAGTTTGCCGGGAGTTTTCCAGCCAATTCTCACAAGCTTCCTGCCCAAATTGATAATCGGTTTGGGCAGGAAGCTCGTGAGAATTGGCCAGTATTGGGCGGCGATTAGGACCGCCCTGTCCCCCATGGACTAGAGCCATTTCTCGATCGGTGCATGTCACAGCCATCTGGAAAACGGGCCGAGACTATGCTGCCCACCCAAGGGCCCCTGCGCAGGGGATCTTTCCCGGGGCAGAGTTGAGGAATGGTTTGTGACTGGGCGTCAGCCTCCAACTTTTTGGCCTGGTGTGGCTCTGAAGATTGGGGATGGCCTCAGTGCGGGCATGAAGGTTTCTCTCTCTCTGAGGCTTTTCCACAGCTCTGAAAGGCACCTTTTCCTCCTGGATGGCAGGTGGACTCATGGGGTGTGACTCAGGGTTCCCCCACTGGAGGACTTGAGGGACAGGCCCCTGGGGAAGGAAGACTGAAAACACAACCAAGGGTTAGGTCCAGTGTGTAGGGGCATAGCAGGCCTGATCTGCCGGCACTGAGATGGCCTCCCCTCAGGGCTGAGTGGAGGGCATCTGCCCAGCACTGCAGCAGAATCTGGCTTTATGGCCAGGGGCCACTGATGGTTGGAATAGCTTTAGGAGGGCATGCATGTTTCTCCTGCTCCAAGGGTTTTGCCCAGCTCTGATGGGCACAGTTTCCTCCCGGGTGACAGCCAGAGTCCTGGGGTGTGGCTCAGGTGTCCCCAGTCTGGAGGGTTTGGGGGCCAGTTCTCTGGGGACAGAAGCCGGAAAAGCCAATGTAGGGTTAGGGTTAGGGCCTAGGGGCATGGCAGACCCAATCTGCCAGTGTTGAGGTGGGTTCCCTGATGGGCTGAGTAGAGAATGGGGGTCAAGTGACATGTCAGGCTCTGGGTTTTGTTGTCATGTGGGACGTCTGTGGTGAGGGTGGCCTCAGGAATGTATGCGGGTATCTTGCAGTCTGAGGGTTCTGGGCAGCTCCAAATGGAAGGGATTGCTCCTGGATGGCAGGTGAAATCCGTAGGTGTGGCTCAGGGTTTCCCAATCTGGAGGTCTCTGGGCACGGAAGCCTGAAAACACAAACTAGGGTTTGGGTTAGGGCTTAGGGGTATCCAGGTCTGATCTGCCAGCGCTGAGGCGAGAACCCTGGGGGCTGAGTTGAGCACAGGGGTCAGGAAGCACGTCGGGCTGTGAGTTTGTGACTGGGGAGGGGGCGTTGAGGTTCGGGGTGTCTTCAGGGAGGCATGCGGGTTGTTCCATTCCTAGGGTTCTGCATAGCCTCGAATGGCATGGTTTCCTTCTGGGTGGCAGGCAGACTCGTGGAGTGTAGCCCAGAGGTCCCCAATCTAGAGGAACAGTGCCAGTGAGGCTTTAGACCTGTGGAGGGTTTGTGAGCTGCATTAGGAGTCTGTGGAAGGCCCGGCAGTGCCGATTCACGCCACTGGAGGGAGTGATGAGCTGTGGTGGGAGAGACCATGGTAGGCGTGGCAATGCTGCTTGCCACCACTGGAGGCAGTGGCGAGCTGCCTTGGGAAACACACCAGAAGAGGAGTCCGTGCAACCTGCTGGTTCTGAGGGCAGTGGTGAGAGACCCTGAAACCTGAGCCAATGCAGCTTGTTTTACAGGATGGAGTGATGAGCTGAAGACTCTGTTTCCCCAGGCTCAAGAGTGGTGGTACCAACTGCTGGAGCCGGGCCCCCACTCAGCATTGTGCCCCATTGCCACAGGTTTGATGGTAATGTGCTGTCAGGATGATTCAGGGGGGTCCTCCCACTGGAGGTCTGGAGCTGGGGGGAATCCATACCCAACACATGGTGCCTTTGGAACCGAGGAATTGAGTGTTTGTTTGGAAGAGTCTATTTGCTTCTCCAAAAAAGACAAAGGCCTTGGCTGGTTTTAGAAGGAAGTTAATGACCACTTAAGAAAAAAGCTTGTGTCTCTCCTTCTCCCAGGAATCGGAGCAGGTGTGCAGGCTTTAGGTGGGAGATGCCTGCTTATCCCCACCTGACAACCCTTCTTCACTCTGGCTGCACGAGACCTGAAGTTTGGAAATCAGTGTCTGAGTCAGTCATGCTGCTTGTCCCAGGACATCAGCATTCAGAGAAAACAGCAGGACTGTGGGGCAATGTCACATCCATGCCAGGATGGGAGGTAAAACTTCTCTCTCACCCCAAACATCTTGGGTTTTCTCTCATCTCCAGTGGAGCCAAGAAATCACACTAATGCAGCTGTCAGCAATGCAGAGTGGTTACTAGAGTTCCTGAGTTTCCCTGCAGGGAGCACCTGGCAGGGATCTCATTATCTCTGTTTATGTCTGGGTTACAAAGGTATTTGGAAGATCTCTTTCCTAGCAAATCCCATGGATTTGAAAGGGAAGATGAGATGGACTCGGTGTGTGTTTGGAACATAGAATGCGTTCCTTCATCTAACAGTGTTTATTCCATTTGTCCTAGGCTGTGGTGGAATGGTCGGCATCTAGAGTGAGGTAGCTGTGTGTGGTCTGATAGAGGCTTGGATGATGGCTTCTCCTTTGTCCAAGGTGATGTATCCTAATGGATTCATCTTTTTTATCCAAAGAGTTCTGATGAGGGCAGAGGGAACATTCAAAAGGATTCCAAGGTGCCTTGGACGATTGAAAAGGGAACCTTGACTTTCTAGTTTCACTCAGTGGACCATCTAGAGAGTTGGATATGCCATCTTTCTCTGCAGTTTCATGGGTGATGATGTCAGAAGAAGAGTCTTTGGGAATTCCCCTGGATAGAGGCATTCTGGTGGCTTCCCAGGGCATGGCGTCAGGAACCCTGGGGTGAATTTCTGGGGCTGCTTGCCGGACGCTGTCTGAGTCATGTTATCCCCCAGGTTTTCTGTTTCCTCCTTAGGAAATTGCTGGAAGGGAATGTTCTGCTTCAAGCAGAACCCTCCTGCACTGCCAGTGGGCATTCAGGTTGTTGTAGCCACTCTGGAAAAGAGTATGGTGGTTCCTCCAAAAGCTAAGAACTGAACAACCCTAGGAACTAGCAATACCTCCTAGGTATTTCCCTAAAGGGCACAAAAATGCATATTCAGTGGGATACAAGCACCATGATATTGACACCAGCATTATCAACCATGGTGAAATGATGGAGGGAGTCCTAATGTCCATTCACTGATGAGTGATATATATATATATATATGAACGTAGATATATAATCTCCCACATCTTAATGGAATAGGAGCCAAGTTCAGAAAGAATGAAATCTTACAATTTGCAAGGATGTGGATGGATCCAGAGTGGATTTAGCTAAGCAAAAACCAGTAAGAAAAGACCAATAGCCTATAATTTGACTTCTACAGAATTTCAGAAAGAAAACAGATGAAAATAGTGAGGGTAGAAAGATAGGTCAATGAGGAAACAGACTCAAACTTAGAGCACAAACCGAGTGTGGCTAGAGAGCAGGGGTGTGGAGGAGAAGGGTTCAGTGGGTGATGGCTATTAGGAGGGTACTCGTTGTGATGAGCTCTGGGTGTTCTATGCAGGTGAGGAATCAGGAAATACTACCCCTGAAGCAAGGAATGAACACTGCATGGAAACAAATTGGAATTGAAGTCAAGGAAGGAATGAAGAAGACCACGGTCTACTTCATGAAGAGTGAGGTAAAAATGGAGTGATTTTTGATCTCCTGTTCTGTCGATCATTTTCAAACACACTGTGATAGGATACACTAGTTTCTGACTGCATAAGGAGCCCTCAGAAAGCTGCCAGGAAGGATTCAGATGTCAGAGCATGTCCATGTTCCGTTGATATGTTCCTTCCAGTTTGCCCAGGTACAAAGGTAAGTGGAAAGAAATATGGCAGAAGAGGAAAGAAGGTGTTAAGCATTGAGGAGGTAGCCTTCGCCCTTTCTCATGAAAGCCTTGTACCAGTGTGAATTGTGAAGAAGGAGAGGGGATCCCAGAGCTTTGCGGCAGGCAGGGGAGTTCCAGGTCTGCCTAGAGCTGACAGGGGTCCCTGAGGAGAGCTGAACTAGGGGTGGTGTGGTAGGCCTGAACTGCTGGGCCTGAGGTGGGTTCCCCAAAGCTGAATTGAGGATGGGTGTCAAGCGGTGCATCAGGCTCCAGGGGGCTGAAGAATGTGGGGGAGTACTCATGGGAACACACAGGTTTCTCTGGCTCTGAAGGTTCTGTGCAGCTCCAAATGAACAGGTTTCCTGCTGGGTGGCAGGCGGACTCCTATGGTGTGACTCCAGGGTTCCGAATCCAGAGGGCTTGCGGGACAGACCCCTTTGGAAGGAAGCTGAAAACGCAACTTAGGGTTAGGGTTATGGCATTGGGGGATGGCAGGCCTGATCTGCCAGCACTGATGCAGGCTCCCCTCAGGGTTGAGTTGAGGGAATGCATCCTGCAGTGTGGCAGAATCAGGGTTTCTGGCCAGCTGATGGTGGGGGTGGCTTTAGAAGGGCATGCAGGTTTCTTCCTCTCTGAGAGCACTTCAGAGCTCCAAGCGGCATGGTATTCCACCCACCCCCACCCCCGCCACCGGCATGGCAGTTGGATTCTTGGGTTGTCACAGAGGGGTCCTTAATCTGGGGAGTTTGGGGGCCAGGCCTCTTGGGATGGGAGCCTGAAAACAGAAACTAGAGTTATGGTAAGGGCCTTGGGGAGAGGCAGGCTCTATCTGCTGGTGCTGAGGCGGGCTCCCCCATGGGCTGACATCAGGTTGGGCGTCAGGCAGCATGTCAGACTCCGAGTTTGTGTCCAGGGAGGCTACAGAAGCTGGGGGTGTCCTCAGAGTGGCATGCAGGTTTCTCCCAGTCTGAGGGTTCTGCAGAGCTCCAAAGGGCACGGTTTCCTCATGTGTGGGGGGCGCAGTCCTGGGGCATCACTGAAGCGTCCTTAATCTATGCCAGTGTGAGTCTCAGAGGTGCCCATCAGCAGGCTTGGGGAACAGGCCTCTGGGCATGGAAGCCTGTATACCCCACCTAGGGTTAGTGTTAGGGCCTAAGGGCATGGCAGGCCCAATGTGCTGGCGCAGATGTGGGCTCCCCTCAGGGCTGAGTCCAGGGCATGCATCTGGTGGCACAGCAGAATCCGGTTTTATGGCTATGGGGGCCTCTCATGGTGGGGGTGGCTTTAAGGGGGCTTGCAGGTTTCTCCCCGTCTGAGGGTTTGGTGCAGCCCCAAACCACAAGAGATCTTCCCACGTGGTGGGTGGAGTCCTGTGGTGTCGCTCAGTAGTCCTTAATCTGGGGGATGTGGGGGCCAGGTCTCTTTGGATGGAAGCCTGAAAACCCAAACTACGGATATGATAAGGGCCTAGGGGCATGGCAGGCCCGATCTGCCCATGCTGAGGCAGGCTCCCTGGTGGGCTGAGTTGAGGGCAGGTGCCAGGCAGGGGGTCGGATTCTGGGTTTGAGTCCAGGGGTCACAGATACTGGGGATGGCTCTGGGGGGAATGCAGGTTTCCCCGCTCTGAGGAATCTGTGTAGCTCCTAATGGCACCACTTTGCCCTAGGAGGCTGGGGTGTGTGGGCATGAGTCTCAGGCATCCCCAGTCTGGTGGGTTTGGGGGCCAGGCCTCAGGGAATGGAAGCTGTATACCCCACCTAGGGTTAGGGTTAGGGCCCAGAGACATGGCAGGCCCAATTCGACAGCACTGAGGTGGGCTTTCCTCGGGGCTGAGTTTAGGACATTCGTCTGGCCACCCTGAAGAATCAGGGTTTGTCCCTGGGGGGCCACCAATGATAGGGGTGGCTTTAGGGGGACATGAATGTTTCTCCCCCTCTGAGGGTTCAGCACAGCTCCAAATGGCACGGTTTCCGCCTGTGTGGAGGGCAAATTCCTGGTGTGTCACTCAGGGGTTCTTAATCTGGGGGGGCTTGGCAGCCAGGGCCCTCGGAATGGAAGCCTAAAAACCTAAACTAGGGTTAGGGTTAGGGCCTTGGGCCATTGCAGGCCTTATCTGCTGGATTAGAAGCGGGCTGCCCTCAGGGCTGAATTGGGAGCATGCCTCTGGCATCACAAGTATATGGCTTTATGGCCAGGGGTCTGAGATGGTCCCCTTCATGGGCTGCTTTATGGGTGCATTCAGCTTTCACCCACTGTGAAGGCACGGCACAGCTCCAATCGGCACGAATTCCTGCCACGTGGCATATGGAGTGGTGGGTGTCACTCAGACCTCCTTTATCCGGGGGTCTTTGGGACAAGGGGCCTTGGAATGGAAGCCTGAACACTGAAACTAGATTTTATTGTGAGACTAGGGGTGTGGCAATTCAGATCTACTGGCACCGAGGCAGTCACCCAGCGGCTCAATAGCCAGAGGTGTTGGACTCACATCACCTGGCTTCTAGAGGGCTTTCTCACAGAGTTCGAGCTGCTAGCACTCAGGACCCAACTCTAGAAAAAGGTAGTGTCACTGCAGACATGTGGGATAGGAAGCGAGTTCGCAGGGGGATTTCCGGGCAACTCTCATGAGCTATCTGCCCAAATCGATATCGTCAGAATTGGCTGGCGTTGGGTGCCAAATCCAACCTCATTGTCACCTGGGGACTAGAGGGCTTTCTCGATCGGTGAGTGTCTCAGCCATCCGGAAAATGGAACACTGCCCACCCAAGGGCCCCTGCGCAGGGGAGCTTTCCTGGGGCAGAGTTGGGGGAGTGATTGTGGCTGGGTGAAAAACTCCGACTTATAGCGAGGTTATGGGTCCAAAGGTTGGGGATGGGCACCGTGGGGGTATGAGAGTTTCTCCACTTCTGAGGGTTTTCTGTAGCTCCAAAAGGCAGTGTTTCCTCCTGGGAGGCAGGTGGATTCATGGGTGTGACTCAGGGTTCCCCAACTGGAGGGCTCGAGGGACAGGCCCCTGGGGAAAAACGCTGAAAACAGATGTGAAGGATAGGTCCAATGCCGAGGGGCATAGCAGACAAAAACCCCCAGTACTGGGGTGGGAACCCTACAGGGTGAGAAGGAAGAGGCCTTGTCTATGCGCGTGCATGACTCATAGAGTGCATTCTCACAGGATTCGGGCCTCCACCAATCGCGTTCACAGGCAAGGCCCAGATGGAGGCTCTATAGACATCTGATGCAGGAAGTCAATTCACTGGGATGTTCCAACCAATTCTCACGAATGATCGGGCGAAATCAATATGGACAGAAGGCTGAAGAGAATTGGCCGGCGTGGGAGATCCTTAGGACCACCCTGCCCCCATGAGCTAAAGCTCTTTCTCACCCAGGGCATGTCGCATACATCCAGAAATTGCGTCGAGATGACGCCGCCCACCCAGGAGCCCCAGCGAAGGGGGGCTTTCCAGGAGCAGAGTTGAGGGAGGGGTGGCACCTGGGCATCAGCCTCTGACTTTTCGGCCCGCCGAGGCGCCGGAGGTTGGGGATGGCCTCCGTGGGGGCACGAAGGTTTCTCTCGCTCCGAGACTTTTCCGCAGCTCTGAAAGTCACCATATCTGCCTGGGTGGCAGGTGGACTGGTGGTGCGGGACTCAGGGTTCCCCAGTTGGAGGGTCCGAGGGACAGGATGCTGGAAAATGAAGGCTGCCAAAGTGGGCGAGGTTTAGGGCCCGGGTCTAGGGGCAGGGCAGGTCTCATCTGCCAGCACCAGGGAGGGGACCCCTGGAGGCTGAGGAGCAGGAGGCAAAAGCCTCTCCTGCGCCTGACTCACGGAGGGCTTTCTGGCTGCATTCGAGCCGCGATCACTCTGGATCCTGGGCTAGGCCAAGGGGGCAACCCTGCAGATGTGCAGCACACGAATTGAGTTTGCCCGGTGTTTACCGGCCAATTCTCACGAGCATTCTGCCCAAATCGGCATTGATTTGGGCAGAATGCTCGTGAGAATTAGCCAGCGTTGGGCGATCCTGTGGACCGCCATGTCCCCTGTGGCCAAGGGCCCTTTCTTGCTCAGGGCATGTCGCAGCCACCTGGAAAACACACCGAGACGACACAGCACACCCGGGGTCCCCGGTGCAAGGGAGCTTTCCTAAAGCAGAGTTGAGGGAGGGGTTGTGGCCGGGCGTCCACCTCCGACATATCGGGCTGCTGGGCTGCAGAAGGTTGGGGATGGCCTCCGTGGGGGAATGAAGGTTTCTCTCACTGCGAGCTTTTCCACAGCTTGAAAGGCACCGTTTCTGCCTGGGTGGCAGGTGGACTCATGGCGTGGGACTCAGTGTTCTCCAGTTGGAGGGCCCGAGGGACAGGACCCTGGAAACAGAAGGCTGAGAAAGCAGGAGAGAGATCGGGTCTGGGCCTGGGGGAGTGCAGACCCCATCAGCCAGCGCCAAGGAGGGACCTGCAGAGGCTGAGGAGCAGGAGGCGTCGGCCTCGCCTGTGCCTGACTCACGGAGGGCTTTCTGGCAGCCATGGAGCCACAACCACTCGGGATCCAGGACCAGGCCTAGGGGGTGGCCCTGCAGACATGTGGCCTACAAAGCAAATTCACCTGGCATATTCTGACCAATTCTCACGAGCGTTCTGCCCAAATCAGCACCAATTTGGGCAGAATGCATGTTAGAAATGGCCGGCGTTGGGCGGACCTGCTGAATGCCCTGTCCCCCGTGGAAGAGGGCCCTTTCTCCCTCGGGGCATGGGGAGGCCACCCAGAAAACACGCCAAGATGGCACGGCCCACCCAGGGGACCCGGCGCAAGGGAGCTTTCCTGGAGCAGAGTTGAGGGAGGCGTTATGGCCGGGCGTCCGCCTCCAAAGTCTCAGACGCGGAAGGTTGAGGCTGGCCTCGGTGGGGGCACGAAGGTTTCTCTTGCTCCAAGGCTTTTCCACAGCTCCAGAAGCCTCCCTATCTGCCTGGGTGGCCAGTGGACTTGTGGCATGGGATTTGGGGTTCCCCAACAGAAGGGCCCGAGGGAAAGGACCCTGGAAACTGTACAGGAGGCTGTAAAAGCAGCAGAGGGTTAGGGCCCACACCAAGGGACAGGCCCGGCCCTATCTGCCAGCGTCAACCCCAGATGTTGATGAGCAAGAGGTGTCGGCCTCACCTGCTCCTGACTCTCCGAGGGCTTTCTGGCGGGGTTCGAGCTGTGACCACTCGGGATCCCGGGCAAGGCCCAGGGGATGGCCCTGCAGATTTGCAGGGCCCAGCGAGTTCGCAGGGGGTTTTCCGGGCACGTTACACAAGGGTTCTGCCAAAATCGGTTATCGATTTGGGCAGAATGCTCCTGGGCATTGATTGGGGTTCTGCGGCCCTCGGAACCACCCTATCCCCCGCAGCCGAGGGCCGTTTCTAGCTCGGGACATGTGGCGGTGATGTGGAAAACGTGCGGAGACTGCGTGGTCCACATGGGGGCCCCGGCGCAGGGAAACTATCCAGGAGCGGAGTTCAGGGAGGGGTCGTGGACGGGCATCCGCCTCCAACTTTTCAGGCGGCGAGGGCACCCCAGGATGGGGCTGGCCTCCATGGGGGCACGAATGTATCTCTCGCTCGGAGGCTTGTGCTCAGCTCCGAAAGGCACCGTTTGCGCCGGCGTGGTAGGGGTACTTGTGGCACAGGACTCCAGGTTCCCCAGTTGGAGGCCCCAAGGGACAGGACCCTGGAAACGGAAGGCTGAGAAAGCAGGCAAGGGTTCGTGCCCGGGCCTCGGGGCTGTCCCAGCCCCATCTGCCAGCACCAGGGAGGGGACCCCCGGAGGCTGAGGAACAGGAGGCTTCAGCCTCGCCGGAGCCGGACTAACGGAGGGCTTTCTGGCTGGGTTCGGACGCAACCACTCGGCATCCCGGGACAGGCCCAGGGGGCAGCCCTGCAGACGTGCGGCGCCCGAAGCGAGTTCGCCGGGCGTTCTCGGCCAATTCTCACGAGTGTTCTGCCCAAACCGGGATCGATTTGGGCAGAATGCTCGTGAGAATTGGCCCGCGTTGGGCGGCCCTGAGGACCGCCCTGTTCCCCATGGCTGAGGGCCCTTTCTCGGTCGGGGAATGTCGCGGCCACCTGGAAAACGCGCCGAGATGACGTGGCCCACCCAGAGGCCCCAGGGCAGGGGAGCTTTCCCGGAGCAGAGTTGAGGGAGGGGTCGTGGCCGGGCGTCCGCCTCCGACTTTTTGGGCCGCTAGGGCACCGATAGTATGGGCTGGCCTCAGTTGGATCGTGAAGGTTTCTCTCGTTTCTGAGGCTTTTCTGCAGTTCTGAAAGGCACTGCTTCCGCTAGGTGGCCTGTGGACTTGTGGTATTGGCCTAGAAGTCCCAATCTGGAGGGACAGTGTCAGTGTGGCTTTAGACCTGTGGAGGTTTTCCGGAGCTCATTAGGAGTCTGTGGAAGGCCCGGCAGTGCAGATTCATGCCACTGGTGGGCGTCGTGAGCTGTGGTGCCCGAGAGCGTGGTAGGGTGCAATGCTGCTTGCCACCACTGGGGGCAGCGGCGAGCTGCCGTGGGAAACACACCAGAAGAGGTGCCTGTGCAGCCTGCTGGTTCTGAGAGCAGTGGTGAGGTGCTGGGTGAGAGACCCGGAAACGTGAGGTGCTGCAGCTTGTTTATCCAGGACAGAGTGTTGAGCTGAAGACTCTGTTTCCCCAGGCTTAAGAATGGTGGTAAGAATTGCTGGAGCCAGGCCCCCACTCAGTCAGCACTGTGCCCCGTTGCCCCGGGTTGGATGGGAATGTGCTGTCAGGATGGTTCAAGAGGGTCCTCCCAGTGGGGGTCTGGAGCCGGTGGAACCAAATTCAACCCATGGTGCCTTTGGAACCGAGGAGCTGAGTGTCGGTTTGGAAGAGTCTATTTGCTTCTCCAAAAAGGACAAGGGCATTGGCCAGCTTGAGAAGGAAGTGAATGACCACTTAAGAAACAAGCATGTGTCTCTCCTTCTCCCAGGAATCGGAGCAGGTGTGTAGGCTATGGGTGGGAGGCGCCTACATATATGCACCTGACAACCCTTCTTCGCTCTGGCTCCACAAGACCTGAAGTTTGGAAATCAGCATCTGAATCCATCATGCAGCTTGTCCCAGGACGTCGGCATTCAGAGAAACAGCAGGCCCGTGGGGCACAGTGGCACATCCATGCCAGCATGGGAGGTAAAGCTTCTCTTTCACCGCAAACATCCTGGGTTTTCTCTCGTCTCCAGTGGAGCCAAAAAGTCACACGAACGCAGCTGTCAGCAATGCGGAGTGGGTGCTAGAGTTCTTGAGTTTCCCTGCAGGGAGCACCTGGCAGGAGATCTCATTTTCTCTGCCTATTTCTGGCTCACAGAGATATTTGGAACATCTCTTTCCTAGGCAATCCCTTGGATTCAAAAAGGCTAGATGAGATGGACTCAGTGTGTGTTTGGGACCTAGAATGCATTCCTTCATCAAACAGTGTTGATTCCATGGGTCCTAAGCTGTGGTGGAATGGTCGGCATCTAGAGTGAGGTGGCTGTTTGTGGTCAGAGAGAGGCTTGGAGGATGGCTTCTCCTTTGTCCAAGGGGATGGATCCTAACGGATTTGTCTTTTTTATCCAAAGAGTTCCAATGAGGGCAGAAGGAACATTCAAAAGGATTCCAAGGAGGCTTGGACAATTGAAAAGGGAAGCTTGACTTTCTAGTTTCACTCGGTGGACCATCTAGAGAGTTGGCCATGGCATCCTTTCTCTGTAGTTTCATGGGTGGTGAAGTCAGAAGGAGAATCTTTGGGAATTCCCCTGGATAGAGGCATTCTGGTGGCTTCCCAGGGCATGGCGTCAGGAACCCTGGGGTGAATTTCTAGGGCTGCTTGTCAGACGCTGTCTGAGTCATGTTATCCCCCAGGTTTTCTGTTTCCTCCTTAGGAAATTGCTGGCAGGGAATGTTCTACTTCCAGCGGAACGCTCCTGCACTGTTGGTGGGCATGCAGGTTATTGCAGCCATTCTGGAAAAGAGTATGGTGGTTCCTCCAAAAGCTAAGAACTGAACAACCCTAGGATCCAGCAGTTGCCCTCCTAAGTATTTCCCTAAAGGACACAAAAATGCACATTTAATGGGGTACAAGCACCGTGATATGGACACCTGCATTATCAACCAGAGCAAAACGATGGAGGGAGTCCCAATGTCCATTTGCTAATGAGCGATATATATATATATATATATATATATGAACGTAGATATCTAATCTCCTACATATTCTCAATGGAATAGGATCCAGGTACAGAAAGGATGAAATCTTACCATTTGCAAGGAAGTGGATGGATCTAGAGTGGATTTAGCTAAGCAATATCAGTAAGAAAAGACCAATAGCCTATAATTTGACTTCTACGGAATTTCAGAAAGAAAACATGAACATAGTGAAGGGAGAAAGATAGGTCAATGAGGAAAGAGACTCAAACATAGAGCACCAACCGAGGGCGGCTAGAGAGCAGGGGTGTGGAGGGGAAGGATTCAATGGGTCATGTCTCTTAGGGAGGGCACCCGTTGTGATGAGCTCTGGGTGTTCTGTGCAGGCGAGGAATCATGAAATCCTACCCCTGAAGCAAAGGAACGAATACTGCATGGAAACAAATTGGAATTGAAGTCAAGGAAGGAAAGAAGAAGACCATGTTCTACTTCATGAAGAGTGAGGTAAAAATGGAGTGATTTTTCGCTCTCTTGTTCTCTTGATGATCATTTGCAAACACAGTGTGTTACGATACACTAGATTCTGTTTGCATAAGGAGCCCTCAGAAAGCTGCCAGGAAGATTCAGATGTCAGAGCATGTCCATGTTCCATGGATATGTGCCTTCCAGTTTACCCAGGTACAAAGGTAAGTGGAGAGAAATATGGCAGAAGAGGAAAGGAGGTGTTAAGCAGTCAGGAGGTAGCCTTCCCCCTTTGTCAAGAAATCCTTGGGCCGATGTCAATCGAGAAGAAGGAGAGGGGATCCCAGAGCTTTGCGGCAGGCAGGGGAGTTCCAGGTCTGCCTAGAGCTGACAGGGGTCCCTGAGGAGAGCTGAGGTAGGGGTGTGGCATGCCCAATCTGCTGGTCTGGAGGTTGGATCCCCGAGGAGCCGAGTTGAGGATGGTGGTCAGGCGGCGCATCATGCTTTTTGGGCGGCGGGGGCGCTCCAGGAGGGGGCTGGCCTCCATGGGGGCACGAATGTATCTCTCGCTCGGAGGCTTGTCCACAGCTCCAAATGGCACCGTTTGCACCGGGGTGGTAGGGGGACTCGTGGTGCGGCACTCCAGGTTCCCCAGTTGGAGGCCCTGAGGGACAGGACCCTAGAAACGGAAGGCTGAGAAAGCAGGCGAGGGTTCGTGCCCGGGCCTCGGGGCTGTCCCGGCCCCATCTGCCAGCACCAGGGAGGGGACCCCCGGAGGCCAAGGAGCCAGAGGCTTTGGCCCCGCCTGAACCTGACTCATAGCGGGCTTTCTGGCGGGGTTCAGATGCGACCACTCAGCATCCCAGGCCAGGCCCAGGGGGCGGCCCTGCAGCTGTGCGGTGCCCAAAGTGAGTTCGCCAGGCGTTTTTGGCCAATTCTCACGAGCGTTCTGCCCAAATCAGCATCGATTTGGGCAGAACGCTCGTGAGAATTGGCCGGCGTGGGGCAGCCCTGTGGACCGCACTGTCCCCTGTGGCCGAGGGCCCTTTCTCGCTCAGGGCATGTTGCGGCCACCTGGAAAATGCGCCGAGACGATGCGGCCCACCCGGGGACCCCAGTGCAGAGGAGCTTTTTGGGAGCAGAGTTGAGGGTGGGGTCACTGCTGTGTGTCAGCTTCTGAGTTTTCAGCCCGCTGTGGCGCCAGAGTTTGGGGATAGCCTCAGTGGGGTCACGGACGTTTCTTTCATCCTAAGGCTTTTCCGCATCTCCAAAAGGCCTGCCAAGGGACCCTAGGGGTCGCGGCCTATTTCCTGCGAGAACGCCCTCAACCAGTCATGCACGCGCTTGGACAAGGGCTCTTGCTTCTCACCTTCTAGGGTTCCCACCCCAGTGCTAGTGGTTTGGACGTGCTATGTCCTTAGGCGCTGTACCTAACCCTCGGTTGTGTTTTCAGTGTTCCTTCCCCAGGGGCCTGTCCCTCCAGCCCTCCAACTGGGGAAGCCTGAGTCACACTCCATGAGTTCACCTGCCACCCAGGAGGAAACAGTACCTTTCAGAGCCTGCAAAACTCTCCAAGCAGGAGAAACCTTCTTGCCCACATCAGGCCATCCCCAACATTCAGCACCACACTGTGCAGAAAAGTCAGAGGCAGACGCCCAGCCACAACCCCTCCTTCAACTCTGCTCTGGGAAAGCTCCTCTGCACCGGGGCCCTCAGGTGGGCAGCGTCATCTTGTCCTGTTTTCTGTATGGCCATGACAGGCACCAAGCAAGAAATCACTCTAGCCCACGGGGGACAGTGCGGTCCGAATCGCCACCCAACGCTAGCCAATTCTCAGCATATTGATTTGTGCAGAAAGCTCATGAGAATTTTCATGAAATCCCCTGACAAACTCGCCTCCTGCAGCACATATCTGCATGGATATTGCCATTATATAGAGTCGGGTCCTGAGTTGTTGCGGTAGGAACTCTGGGAGAAAGCCCTCTACGAGCCAGGTGACTCGAGTCCAATGCCTGCTGCTACTGAGTCCTTGGGTGACTGCCTCAGTCCCAGCAGTTCTGTTCTACCATGCTCCTAGGCTCTAAATCTTCCCTAGTTTCAGTTTTCAGGCTTCCATTCTGAGGCTTCTGTCCCCAAATCTCCCCGGAAAAAAGAGGTCTGAGTGATACCCCATGACTCCACATGCCACGTGGCAGGAATTCATGCTGATTGGAGCTGTGTTGAGCCCTCAAAGGGGGTGAAACCTGCATGCACCCATGAAGCTATCCTGACAATCGCAGCCCCCTTGGCCATAAAGCCATATACTTGTGACGCTGATGGTATGCCCCCAATTCAGCCCTGAGGGCAGCCTGCCTCAGATCTGGCAGATATCGCCTGCAATGACCTAAGGCCCTAACCCTAACTATAGTTTGGGTCTGCAGGCTTCCATTTCGAGGGGCCTGGCCTCCAGGCTCCCTGGATTAAGGACCCCTGAGCGACACCCCAGGAATCTGCCCTCCACATGGATGGAAACTGTGCCATTTGGAGCTGCACTGAACCCTCAGAGGGGGAGAAACCTGCATGTCCCTCTAAAGCCACCCCTACCATCAGCAGCCCCCCAGGGACAAACCTGGATTCTTCAGGGTGGCCAGACAAATGTCCTAAACTCAGCCGCGAGGGGAGCCAACTTCAGTGCTGTCAAATTGGGTCAGCCATGTCCCTAGGCCCTAACCCTAACCCTAGGTGGGGTATACAGGCTTCCATGCCCTGAGGTCTGGCCCCCACACTCACCAGATTAGGGATGCCTGATACTCACACTGGCACAACCCAGCCTCCTAGGGTGAAGTGGTGCCATTGGGAGCTGCACAGATTCCTCAGACAGGGGAAACCTGCATGCCCCTGAGGCCAACCCCAGCATCTTTGACCCCCTAGACTCAAACCCGGAATCCGACCACCTGCCTGGCATCCGCCCTCAATTCAGCCCACCAGGGAGCCCTCAGCACCAGCAGATCAGGCCTGCCATGCCCCTAGGCCCTTACCATAACCTTAGTTTGGGTTTTCAGGCTTCCATCCAAAGAGACCTGGCCCCCACATCCCCCAGATTAAGGACTACTGAGCGACACCACAGGACTCCACCCACCACGTGGGAGGATCTCTTGTGGTTTGGGGCTGCACCTAACCCTCAGATGGGGAGAAACCTGCAAGCCCCCTTAAAGCCACCCCCACCATGAGAGGCCCCCATAGCCATAAAACCGGATTCTGCTGTGCCACCGGACGCATGCCCTGGACTCAGCCCTGAGGGGAGCCTGCATTAGCACTGGCACCTTGGGTCTGCCATGCCCTTAGGCCCTAACACTAACCCTAGGTGGGGTATACAGGCTTCCATGCCCAGAGGCCTGTTCCCCAAGCCTGCTGATGGGCACCTCTGAGACTCACACCAGCATAGATTAAGGATGCCTCAGTGACGCCCCAGGACTGCGCCCCCCACACATGAGGAAACCGTGCCCTTTGGAGCTCTGCAGAACCCTCAGACTGGGAGAAACCTGCATGCCACTCTGAGGACACCCCCAGCTTCTGTAGCCTCCCTGGACACAAACTCGGAGTCTGACGTGCTGCCTGACGCCCAACCTGATGTCAGCCCATGGGGGATCCCGCCTCAGCACCAGCAGATCGACCCTGCCATGCTCCGAGGCCCTTACCATAACTCTAGTTTCTGTTTTCAGGCTCCCATCCCAAGAGGCCTGGTCCCCAAACTTAAGGACCCCTCTGTGACAACCCAAGAATCTGACTTCCATGCAGGGGGAAAACCATGCCATTTGGAGCTCCGAAGTGCCCTCAGAGAGGAAGAAACCTGCACACCCTTTTAAACCACCCCCACTATCAGCAGTCCCTCTGGCCAGAAACCCCAATTCTGCCACACTGCAGGACACATTCCCTCAACTCAACCCTGAGGGGAGCCCACATCAGCACCGGCAGATCGGAGCTGCCATTCCCCAAAGCCACAACCCTAACCTAAGTTGCGTTTTCAGGCTTCCTTCTACAGGGGCCTGTCCTGAAAGCCCTCTGTGTTGGGAAACCTGGAGTCACACCACAGGAGTCTGTCTGCCACCCAGCAGGAAACCAGTCCGTTTGGAGCTGCATGGAACCCTCAGAGCTGGAGAAACCTGCATGTCCCCATGAGTACTCCCCCAAGTTCTGCAGCCCACCAGAGCTTGATGCACCACCTGACCCCCATCCTCAACTCAGCTCCTCGGAGAACCTACCTCCAGACCAGCAGTTTGGGCCTGCCGCACCCCTAGCTCAGCTCTCCTCAAGGACCCCTGTCAGCTCTAGGCAGACCTGGAACTCCCCTGCCTGCCTCAAAGCTCTGGGACCCCCTCTCCTTCTTCTCAATTGACACTGGCTTTCATAAGAAAGGGGGAAGTCTGCCTCCTGACTGCTTAACACCACCTTTTCCTCTTCTGCCCTAGTTCTCTCCACTGTACCTGGGCAAACTGAAAGGAACATATCCATGGACCATGTACATGCTCTGACATCTGAATCTTCCTGGCAGCTTTCTGAGGGCTCCTTATGCAGTCAGAAACTAGTGTATCCTACCACAGTGTGTTTGAAAATGATCGACAGAACAGGAGAGTGAAAATCACTCCTTTTTTACCTCACTCTTCATGAAGTAGACCATGGTCTTCTTCATTCCTTGACTTCAATTCCAATTTGTTTCCATGCAGTGTTCATTCTTTTGCTTCAGGGGTAGGATTTTGTGATTCCTCACCTCCATAGAACACCCAGAGCTCATAACAAGTACCATCCTAATAGCCATCACCCATTGAACCCTTCCCCTCCACACCCCTGCTCTCTAGCCACCCTCAGTTTGTGCTCTAAGTCTGAGTCTGTTTCCTCACTGACCTATCTTTCTCCCCTCACTATGTTCATCTGTTCTCTTTCTGAAATTCCATAGAAGTCAAATTATAGGCTATTGGTCTTTTCTTACTGATTTTGCTTAGCTAAATCTACTCTACTCCTTGCAAATGGTAAGATTTCATTCTTTCTGAACCTGGCTCCTATTCAATTAAGAATATGTGGGAGATTTTAGATCTACTTTCATTCATTCATATATATATATATATATATATATATATATATCGCTCATTAGCAAATGGACATTGGGACTCCCTCCATCGTTTTGCTCTGGTTGATAATGCTGGTGTCAACATCACGGTGCTTGTATCCCACTGAATGTGCATTTTTCTGCCCTTTAGGGAAATACCTAGGAGGGCAACTGCTGGATCCTAGGGTTGTTCGGTTCTTAGCTTTTGGAATAACCACCATACTCTTTTCCAGAATGGCTGCAACAACCCGCATGCCCACCGACAGTGCAGGAGGGTTCCGCTGGAAGCAGAACATTCCCTGCCAGCAATTTCCTAAGGAGGAAACAGAAAACCTGGGGGATAACATGACTCAGACAGCGTCTGACAAGCAGCCCTGGAAATTCACCCCAGGGTTCCTGACGCCATGCCCTGGGAAGCCATCAGAATGCCTCTATCCAAGGGAATTCCCAAAGATTCTCCTTCTAACTTCACCACCCATGAAACTGCAGAGAAAGGATGCCATGGCCAACTCTCTAGATGGTCCACTGAGTGAAACTAGAAAGTCAAGGTTCCCTTTTCAATCATCCAAGGCAACTTGGAATCCTTTTGAATGTTCCCTCTGCCCTCATCAGAACGCTTTGGATAAAAAAGACGACTCCATTAGGATACATCACCTTGGACAAAGGAGAAGCCATCATCCAAGCCTCTATCAGACCACAAACAGCCACCTCACTCTAGATACCGGCCATTACACCACAGCCTAGGACAAATGGAATAAACACATTAGATGAAGGAACGCATTCTATGTTCCAAACACACACCGAGTCCATCTCATCTTCCTTTTCGAATCCACAGGATTTCCTAGGAAAGATCTTCCAAATACCTTTGTAACCCAGACATAAACAGAGAAAATGAGATCCCTGCTAGGTGCTCCCTGCAGGGAAACTCAGGAACTCTAGCACCCACTCCGCATTGCTGACAGCTGTGTTAGTGTGATTTCTTGACTCCACTGGAGAGAAAACCCAGGATGTTTGGGGTGAAAGAGAAGTTTTACCTCCCATCCTAGCATTGAATGTGACATTGTGCCCAATGGGCCTGCTGTTTTCTCTGAATGCTGACGTCCTGGGACAAGCGGCATGACTGACACAGACACTGATTTCCAAACTTCAGGTCTCGTGGAGCCAGAGTGAAGAAGGGTTGTCAGGTGGGGATAAGCAGGCACCTCCCACCTAAAGCCTGCACACCTGCTCCGATTCCTGGGAGAAGGAGAGACACATGCTTGTTTCTTAAGTGGTCATTAACTTCCTTCTAAAGCCGGCCAAGGCCCTTGTCCTTTTTGGAGAAGCATATAGACTCTTCCAAACAAACAACTCCTTGGTTCCAAAGGCACCATGTGTCAGGTTTGGTTCCCCCCAGCTCCAGATCCCCACCAGGAGGATCCTCCTGAACCATCCTGACAGCACGTAATCATCAAACCTGGGGCAACGGGGCACAATGCTGAGTGGGGGCCTGGCTCCAGCGGTTGTTACCACCACTCTTGAGCCTGGAGAAACAGAGGAGGAAACCGTGCCATTCAAAGCTATGCAGAACCCTAGGAATGGAACAATGTGCATGCCTCCCTGAGGATACCCCCAACCTCAACACTCCCCCCAGTCGCAAACTCACAGCCTGACGTGCTTCCTGACCTCTGTGCTCAACTCAGCCCCCAGGATTCTCACCTCAGCGCCGGCAGATCAGGCCTGGATACCCCACGCCCTCACCCAAACCCTAGTTTGTGTTTTCAGGCTTCCATACCCAGAGACCTGGCCAACAAGCCCTCCAGATTGGGAACCCCTGAGCCACACCTAAGGACTCCACCTGCCATCCAGGAAGAAACCATTCCATTTGGAGCTGCCCAGAACCCTCAGACCAGGAGATACCCGCATACATTCCTGAGGCCACCCTCACCACAGACAGCCCACATGACAACAAAACCCAGAGCCTGACATGCCGCTTGACCCCCATTCTCTACTCAGCCCGACAGGGAACCCACCTCAGCACTGGCAGATTGGGTCTGCCATGCCCCTAGGCCCTAACCCTACGTTGGCTTTTCTGGCTTCTGTCCCCAGAGAACTGGCCCCAAACCCTCCAGATTGGGGACACCTGAGCCACACCCCAGGACTCTGGCTGCCACCCAGGAGGAAACCATGCCCATCAGAACTGTGCAAAACCCTCAGAGCAGGAGAAAGCTGCATGCCCCCCTAAAGCCACCCCAAACATCAGAGGCCACCGGCCATAAAGCCGGATTCTGCCACAGTGCTGGACAAATGCCTTCCACTCAGCCCTGAGGGGAGCCTGCCTCAGCGCTAGCAGATCAGGCCTGTAATGCCCCTAGGCCCTAACTCTAACCCTAGTTTGGGTTTTCAGGCTTCCATTCTGAGGGGCCTGGCTCCCAAGCCCCTGTATACAGGACCCCTGAGTGACACTCCAGGACTTCACCAGCCACGCGGTAGGAAACTGTGCGGTTTAGAGCTCCGCCGAACCCTCAGATGGGGAGAAAACTGCTTCCCCATAAAGCCACCCCAACCATCAGCGGCCCATCAACCATAAAGCCAGATTCTGCTGTGGTGCTGGACAAATGCCCTCAATTCACCCTGAGGGGAGCCCACCTCAGTGTCAGCAGATCAGGCCTGTAATGCCCCTAGGCCCTAACCCTAACCGTAGTTTGTGTTTTCAGGCTTCCATGCCCAGAGACCCGGCCAAAAACCCCTCCAGACTGGGAAACCCTGAGCCACATCTAAGGACTCTGCCAGCCATCCAGGAGGAAATCCTTCCTTTCGGAGCTGCCCAGAACCCTCAGACCTCGGGAGACCCGCATGCATTCCTGAGGCCACCCTCACCGCAGATGCTCCGCACCACAATGAAACCCAGAGCTTGATGTGCCACTTAGACCCCATTCTCGACTCAGCCAATCAGGGAACTCGAGTGGGTACTTGCAGATTGGGTCTGCCATGCCCCTAGGCCCTAACCCTAACCCTACATTGGCTTTTCAGGTTTCCATCCCCAGAGAACTGGCCCCTAAGTCCTCCAGATTGGGGACACCTGAGTCACACCCCAGGACTCTGGCTCCCACCAAGGAGGAAACCATGCCCATAGGGGCTGTGCAAAACCCTCAGAGCAGGAGAAACATGGATGTCCCCCTATAGCCGCACCAACCATCAGCGGCCCCCAGTAATAAAACCGGATTCTGTCTCAGTGCTGGACAAATGCCCTCAACTCAGACCTGAGGGGAGCCCGCCTCAGCACCCTCAGATCAGGCCTGCTATGAACCTAGGCGATGTACCTAAACTTGCGTTGGGTTCTGAATTGGCCAGAAAATCCCAGCCAAATTCATTTCCTGTGGCATATGTCTGCAGGGCCTTCTCCTAGGCCTGGCCCAGGGACCCGAGTGCTCGCAGCCCGAATCCTTCGAGAACGCCCTTGACGAGTCACGCATGCACGAGGACAAGGCCTCTTGGTGCTCACCCTCTAGGGCTACTACCCCAGTGCTAGCGGTTCGGCCGTGCTATGCCCCTAGGTCCGGGCTCTAACCTTCGCCTGGTTTTTCAGTCTTCCTTCCCCAGGGACCTGTCCCTCAAGCCCTCCAACTGGGGAACCCTGAGTCACACCCCATGAGTCCACCTGCCACCTAGGAGGAAACGGTGCCCTTTGGAGCTGTGGAAAACCCTCAGAGCGAGAGCAACCTTCATGCCCCCACTGAGGCCATCCCCAACCTTTGGCGCCCGAGCAGCCTGAGAAGTCGGAGGCGGACGCCCGGCCACAACCCCTCCCTCAACTCTGCTCCGGGAAAGCTCCCCTGCGCTGGGCCCCTCAGGTGGGCAGTGTCGTCTCGGCACATTTTCCGCATGGCAGCAACATACCCTGAGTGAGAAATCGCTCTAGGTCATGGGGGACAGTGCAGTCTGAATGGCCACCCAACGTCGGCCAATTCTGAGGCCACCCCCAAATTCCGCAGCCACCCCTCACCACCAACCCAGAGCCTCATGCACCGGGAGACCCTGTCCTCAACTCATACCCCCAGGGATCCCGCTTTAGCACTGGCAGACTGGGTCTACCATGCCCCTAGGCCCTAACGCTAACTCCAGGTTGGGTTTTCAGGCTTCCATCCCAAGAGGCTTAGCCCCCAAGCCCTCCAGACTGGGGACCCCTGAGCCACACCCCAGGACTCTGCCTGCCACCCAGGAGGAAACTATGCCGTGTGCAGCTGCACAAAACCCTCAGAGTGGGAGAAACCTCCATGTCCCCCGACCCAAGTTCACCCCACCTTCGGCGCCCCACCAGACCACCAACAGGGAGACTGTTGCTCAGCCTGAGCTCCTCCCTCAACTCTGACCCCGGAAAGCTCACCTTAGCTGGGGCCCTCACGGGGGCCGCATGTCCCAGGCCCAAGTTCCTTGATGGTCGCAACTTGCACCTAGCCAGAAAGCACTCTAAACAGCGGATGCGAGTGTGGCCTGAACTGATGCACAATTCCGACCACTTCTCAACAGTTTTCTGCCCAAATCGAAATTGATTTGGGCAGGAAGCATGTGGGAATTGCCCGGTTGCCCGGAAGTCCCCAGCGAACTCCCTTCCAGCTGCTCAGGCCTTCAGGGTGCTGCCTGACGAGAGGTCTAGAGTGGTTAAGATCCGAACCTGACAAGGCAATGTGGGATGGCAATGGCACCCCAAGGCCACCAGAGGGCACTGCAGGGCAGAAAGCTGCCAACAAACCTGCAGGGAGGAAGTGACAGTATACCTTAGGAAAGAAGACTCCCTTTGGGCCCACTGGTGTCCTGCCCGGCCTCATCCAGCAAAGAAGGCATGAGCCAAGGCACCCGGAGGAACCTGAAAACCCTCAGATGGGCAGGGCCTCCATGAAGCCAGAACTCTCCTGTCTCTTTTTGGGTATTAGACACTGCACTTTAGCTAGGGCCCAGGAAACTGGGGCTTTCCAAACTTACTTGCATGTGAGTCACCCTGGGAATTGGTTAAACTATGAATTCTGATCCAGTGAAGCCTGAGACCCAGAATACTGGCTACTAGGGGTTTCGTCCTCTGGCAGGAGGCTAGGAGAGTTTTCTGTGGACAATCTGGGCAGACCAAGAATTGACATCAAGTGTCCCCTCGATGAATAGTTCAGCTAGCATGGCCCCCCTGTAAGTACAGACTTGCGGTCTCCATGAGCAGACTGCTAAGAACTGCATATATATGAGGAAAGCCTAACAGGTGGAAAATGAAAAAAACAGGGGAAAAAAAGCAACAATCCCCTTTTCTTCTTAAAGCATCAATATCCCCTGAAAGATAGAAGATGTTGTATGTGCAAAACAAGAAGAGCACACACAGCGCTTGGCTGCAGTGGGGAGGGGGGTGGTGGGGGAGTGGGGGATGGGGAGGCAGTCCCATGCCCACTGACAGCCCAACTGGGTCCCACCTCAAGCCAGAGACCACCCCTGCCTCTCAGATTTCTGGCTCAGGGCCTTCTCCACTCCAACCCAGTCCTGTGCAGGCTCAGTCCAAGTGTGGGAGGGAAGGGGGCATCAACACACTGGGGTAATTCTCAGATCACAAGAGAAGAGACCCTGTGGATAAACGCCTCAGCCTCCTCTCTCTTTGCATGAACCAGGAGAAAACAGCACTGCAAATGTACAGAGGTGCAAAATCTGGAGAATGGAGGGGCTCAGAGGAAGATTCAGCAGCCCCAGGGCCCTGTGGAGGAAGGATAAGGCAGGCAGGGAGCTGGCACACGCCCCAGGCACACCATGAGATCCGAGGAGAGGGGCTCCCCGCTGCCCACCCGAGCCAAGTGCGCTGCAGGAGGTGGTGGGCCCCTACTTCTGGAAGAGGTGTCAAATGAGACAGAAGGCACATATCCACGTGCATAAACATGGTCACACACCTCATACACACACCTACACCTGCACATACTATGCCTGCCTCCATGTAAATACATACATCACACACACATGTGCACACACACGTCTCTGCCCTGGTCTGTCCTCTCAGGGTGTCTCTGGGTCCTTACATATTTGCAGTGTTTCCTCTAAGTCCATCTGCCTGCCTCATCTTCTCCCCTTCTCCCGCACATTATTTAGTGAGTTCGCATGTGTAAATCGCTGAATGCCTAGCACAGCTGAGTGCTCATTACCTGTTAGCTAGGATCGCTGGAGTTGGGTTGCAGCACTCTGCTGCTGCGTGTCTCTCTGATGTCTCTGTCTGTTGCCCTCAATGCCTCTGTCTCTGTCTCTCCCTCCCATGGCTATCTCAATCTCTCCATGGCCACTCTTTCCCTCTGTAGGTCTCTCTCCCAAACCCTTTCTCACCCAGTGACTCGCCCCCTCCATCCTCAGTCTCTGCTCCCCACCTCAGGCCCTTTCCCCTCCAATCTAGGGATAAATCTCACCCTGAGCTGGACCCAGAACCTCAAGGACAGCCCTCCCTGCCTCCGTGTCTCCCAGACCATGCTCAGCTGCCTGAGGGCTGCTCTGTCCCTCATGCTCCTGGCTCTGGAGGCAGAGAGTGGATGTCCTATGCATAAAATGAGGATGATAGGGAGAGAAAAGAGTTCACATCTGTTAGGTATTCAGCATCTGGCCCCAGGCAAGTGCCACAAGGCATTGGCCATTTCTAGGATCCTCTTGTCTTTAATTCAGTGCACGGGTGCTCCACTGGGCATCCAGGGACCACACAGTGGCTCATTCCGCGGTGGGGCTGGACTGCGGGTTCCAGCTCTCAGAGCTGTGAGGCCCTGGAGGAGGTCAGTGGGGGCTGGGGGAGCCCCTCTGAAGACCAGGGGAGAGCACGGAGCCTGACCCTGACAGAGGAAGATAAGGCAAGCGTCAGATTTGCAGAATGGCACAATCCCAAAGGAGGAGGAAAGTTCCATGGGGTGGGGCAAGAAGGTCCTGGCAAGACAGTGAGAGAGAAAGCTGAGGCGTGAGTGGGGATGAAGCCTAGTGGGAATGAAGGCGACGAGATGGGCCCAGCAGGGTGGGGATGTCCCTGCAATGGCCAGCACCATGCCGGCAGCTCCTGGCTCTTCTTCAGCAGCATTGCTGGTCACAGAGCGCCCCGCAGTGGCCATCACCCTCTCTCAGGACACACACGGTGTTCGGAAGGTAGAGCCCAGCGTCTTGCTCCCGCCCCACACACCAAACATCAAAGAACAGTGTTGGCTCTGGAAGTTACTGAGCTGGCAAATGTGCTTGTGGAATACGGCAAGAGTCTTAGAGTCCAATTTGCAAATCCATAGAAGCTGAGGATTCTGGGAACTTCTAGAAGACATGGGTCCTCAAGACTGGCCCAGTTCCTTCCCAGATGTGACCGGTGTTTTCACTGGTCTGGTTTTCTGATTCTGGTGACTGGTCTGGTTTTCAGATTCTTCTGAGGGAAGTGAGAACCTGGGTGGGGATGGGCTCAGAAGACCTGCCGGCCCCACAAACCTGGATAATGGTGGGTGGGCTCTTCAAGACATGCCAAGTGACTCTCCTCTGCTGCGGGGCCCTGAGCTCCACCTCAGAGGGACAGCTCGGGGCAAGCGAAGGACATGTTGATGAAAACTCACTGTGAAGGCCTTGCCCTCCTGCACAGCTTTGCTCTCCCACAGATGCTGGAACGGCTGCAGGGGCAGGAGTGACTCAGAGGGCAGGAGTCTTCCCTGGGGGAGAGTGATGAGGACACAAGAAGGATGGCAGTCATCCATGGGGGAGACTGGTGGGTGATTGTGTGTGTCTGCATGTAAGGGAAAGAGTGAGTTCTCCATCACTGTGGGGTGTGCAAGCAGAAGCTGAGAGCTCCTGTAGGATGGCAGAGAGGGGCTCCCGCAGCCCAACACACAGAGAGAAGTTGGTCTAGAGGAGGTCACTCCTGGGCTCCCCTGTAGTCCCAGACTGAGGGCCGGGGTGTGACATGGGTGTGGCTGTTGGCGTCTGGGAGGAGGCACAGCCAAGGGCAAGAATCAGGAGAGGGTAAGGAGCAGGGCGCACTGGGACAGACGGTGAAGGCACCTGCAGTGGCTATGTGGGCCTGGAGGGATTTCCTAGGCAGAGATTTCGGGCAAGAGGTTGGGGGCTGGGAGCAGGGCCCAAGGGAGGGACTGTTAGTGCCCACAGAGGAACGGCTGTATTCAAAGGTGGTGGAAGTGGGTTGAGGTGAGCTGCCTGCCTCAGGGACGCACAGGCTCAGCAGATAGGGAACTGGATTAGCACTGTGGGTCTGAATACCTGGGGTCCTGCAGGCCTCTGATGCTTCTTCCTTGGGAAGGAGAGGACCAGGAGCCAAGGAGGATGAGACGCTTTTCTGTGGCTGTGGTGAAGGGTGGGTCATGTTATTGGGAGCACGGAGGACTTCCTGGCAGAGATGGCAGCAATTGCCCCGGGCCAGGACTTGTATGTAGCAGGAAGAGGGGCACATGGGGGGCGTTCCGGGAAGAAACATGGGCCTGGAACTAACTGCAGATGCCAATCCTGCGGGAGAGGCCAGCCCAGCTGAGCCCCGACCTGGACCACATGGCTACAGGAAGAGTGAGGGCACATCTGTAATTAAGTGAGAAAGCCATTGCCCGCTATTGTCCGATGACTGATACACTGGAAAGAAAGCAAAGCAGTTTGCTTTGTAATGATAACTTTTGGATCTGAGGAAGGTGTCAGCTGTCATTTCTGCTGGCTGGCAAAATGTCACTCTGCCACCACCCACCCCTATGGAGTGACGGTGCCATTTTAGACCTCAAAAGGCATAACTGCTTGTTTTTCCTTCAATACCACAGAGGAAAGAAATAGACCACAGCAGCAAAGGCAGAACTCGTCTGGAAGTCCATTAAGAGAGCCCACCGGCTGGCTTTTAGACAACCAAATAAAGCCTCTGACTCTTGAATGGCCCTTGGTCGGGGGCGGGGGGAGGGTACAGGGGCATGCCAGGAATCCCAAAGGCCCTGGGAGAAGGGTATCAGGGATGGAACCCGTGCAGTGCCCACCCTCCCCAAGAGCTGGCAGGAACAGGGAGCCCCAGAGCAACAGGAGGGACTCTTAAAGACCATGGGGTCTACCCCTGCCCAGAATGACTAATGGGAAAACCGGGTCCGAGAGAGGGCTCGGAGCTCAGTGGTAACCCCGGGTGCTGTAATGTCAGCCAGAGATTAGGAGCCCGGAGGTGGCCAGCTGCACCACACAGGAGTGGGTGGCCTTGGGCGGAGTCAGCCCACCCAGGCCAGCAGGTGGTATAAGGCCTGTGTTGCACGGCTCTCCTGCAAGGACCCCATCTCAGTGCTTCTCCCACATGGAGGAAAACTTCACCCTCTTCCAAGGCTTGGGGTGGAAGATGGGGTGCATGTAAAGGAGGGTAGGAGGACCAGGTCCTGAAGGCCTCCAGCAATGTGCTCATTAGGTCTCAGGCTCTTTCCTTGCCTCAGTTTCCCCACTCACCCCAAAAACAGCAAGGAGAGGCCTGAAGCTGGAAAGCAAAAGAGTCTGGATTTGGTCAGAAATGGGGTGCTGAGTTGGAAGCAGCCTGTCCAGTGTCCGCTTGAGCTGGAGCATCCGTTCCCTTGAAGATCCTTGCTGCCCTTATACTTGCTGCTTTTGGGGGTCCTCATTCTGCGGCTGGCTCTCTGCTCCTTTCACTTACCTCTTATCCCCCACTGTTTCAAGAGGGCAGATTTATGAAGGAGAAAGTGCCTAATTCCCATGGAGGTCCCCATGCAGAGGTGGGCTCACATCCGCCTTGAGCCATGGGATTTACAAACAAGGCTGTATGGGGAGCTCTACTAAGCCCCAGCGATCATTTAGCTATCTGGAACTATCCATTCCACACCAGCCCTTCGCACTAGACCACATGCTCCACAAAACTTAGTCTATCTCCAGCTCCTGGCACATGCTAGGTGTTTGGCAAGTAACTGCCAGGCGATTCAAACTATCTCCATTTTACAGATGTTAGAGCTGAGGCTCAGAGAAGTTAAGGAAGGTTCCTAGGACCACATAGTAAATAAGTGGCAGGCTAGGATTCTACCCTACAGCCACACCATCACACCTTCAAAGTGGGACAGGGTGACGGTAAGTGCAGGTGACTCAGGGGCTCGGTGGCCTCAGCACGTTCCATACCCCAGGGTGGAGCAGCCAGGAAGACAGCTTCCAGAGTCTGCATAGCTCCACAGACGGACAGGCAGACCCGGGTTTGAATCCCAGCCCTGCTGTGCAAGCATCGCAAGTGAGCTGTTGGTTTCTGAGTCTATAAAATGCAGGTGATCATAAAATCACTTCCCCTCACCAGACACCAGGCAGGTGTCTGTACGAGTGCCTTGCAGGTGGAGGGGAACAGCCAGTCATAAAGACCGTGAGATGGGAGAGTGCCTGGCAAGTTCCAGGAATCGTGTGTAAACGTGCACAGGTATGTGTGTGTGTGGTTCATACAGGCATCTGTGTGTGCATATGCATACGGGATGTGTAAGCTTTTCTTTGGCATGTGTGTGTGAGTGTTGTTTGTGCAAGGATCTGTGTGCACGCACGCACACAGGGGATGTGTGTGACTGCGGGTGTGTGTGAGTGAGTGTTTGCATGTGTGGTGAGCCTCGTGGGCCACTGTAAGCCTCAGGCTCTTTCTCCGAGGGAGGTGGAAATCATTCGAGGCACTTGGCGTGGGAGAAACACCATCGGACGTAACCTTCAAGGCCCACACAAGGAGGCGACAGTGAAAGCAGCTCCCTGGGAACTTGGAGCCTCTGGGCTCTGGGTCCAGCCCCAGCACCACCCCCAACAGGTCCTAGGACTGTGGGGTGGCAAAGAGATGGGGCTAGTGTGGCAGCAGAGAAAGAAGCGATTGGGGTCTCCCTGCCCTCAGACCATTTCTTGGGTGTGTTACCGTGGGAGAATAGTCGAGTAGGGCCTCACCGGAGAGCAGAATCACACTCAGGCAGGGCCTCAGCTCAGAGGGCTTTATAAATAATGCCCCGAATAATTAAAAAGAGACTGTCTGCTCCCCCTCCTCCTGCTTCCAGGGAGGGATATTCATCTGCAAATAAATTAAAGCCAAATCCAGCGATTTGCATGACTCCAGCTCTGGGGCTGCTAGTAAGCAGTTCCCTTGAAGATGCCATGTGGACCAGAGTGCGGGGATTCGAATTCACTGCTCTAGGTGCAGCCCTGCTGGGGTGTCTGCTCTTCTGGGACCAGAGGTCTGTCGGCTCTGTGCTGGGGCACGGAGCACCTCCACGCAATTGAGGACCGGGGTCCAGAGGCCTGCGTTCATCACTGAGTCATGTTTCCATCTGAGTGGGTACTGTCCACACCGGCTGCTCAGGGGCTCTCGAGCTCCTCTGACCGGCTGAGCAGCCTTGGGAAGCCTCAGTTTGTTTTAGGGGAACAGAGAAGGCTATGACTGATCTACATAGAGTGAAGACATGCTGGCATTGAAGGGGTTGATGTGACATGGCTTCAAAAAGGAAAAATAAATGGATATGCAAATCCAAGGTAGAATTACATTATGCAACCTAAAAATATCAGCAGACACCAGGCTGAGCCATGCTTCTGTAGAGCCAAGAAAACCTCAGAAGTCCCAAATGTATTGCCCTCAGCCATCACAGGATGCTAACCCCACGATGTTGGGTCCCAAGCTTGTGACCTCCTCTAAACGTGATCACCTCCCAAAGGCCCCACTCCTAATACCATCATGGGGGTGGGTGAGGGCACAAACACAGGAATCCATTGCTAGCAGTGTGTGCACAATCTTTCCTTACCCTCTGGCTCTCTCATACAGGAGTTTCCACAGAAGTTAAATGTGAGTAGAGTTTTGATGGGCAGTGAGGTCCCACTGTATCTTGTCCTTCTCCACAGAGCCATCATTCTGTCCCCAGGGGGCACATCCCTCCACTTAGGTTAGAGGAAACCCCTCACTGCTCCCAGGGCACATCTCTGCCTCGGTGGACAGGACCACCTCCTGCAACTGGAATGGGGGCCGGGTGGGGAATGGCAAGAGGCCTGGTTTCTATGTCCCTGGGATAGGTCTTCCCACTCAGGGCTCACACAGAGAGAAGGTGGCAGGGAACAGGCTCATGTTTCCCCATGTAAAAGGCAGAACAAAAAGATAAAAAACTGTTGAGTGCAACATAGGGCCCCCCCGACCTGGGCCCCCAGGCACACAGCACAGGTGTTCCCTATGCCTCCACTGCAGGCAGCAAAAAATAGCACTGGGACAGCTCACCTGCCAGGAAGGAGCATGGACAACAGCCGGGGAGCCACGGAGTGGGCTGGCAGCCGCACAGCTAAGCCCCTTGGGGAACAGGCAGAGAAACCATCCCAGAGAGGTCACAGGGCTGGTCAGAGGTGGCTGAAATCTGAGTGTCCTCTCGATGTCCCACTGCCTTTCTCTGCTGAGTAAGAAAATGTCAGCAGGATACAGCTGAGCACCCCTGGTCCAACATGGCCTGGACACCCAGGAAGGCTCGTTGGAGGCTGAATGTCTGCATGGGTGGATGCATCAATAGACAGGAGGGAAGGAGGGAAGGAAGCAGGGAAGAGTGGACAGACGACAGATGGATGGATGGACAGATGGACGGGTGGACAGACAGATGGACGGATGGATGGACGGACAGGCAGATGGATGGATGGACGGGTGGACGGATGGATGGGTAGATGGCTGGGAAACTGGGCACTCTCATCTGAAAGGGTAAGATCAGTGCATGACTACATCCCTTCGTCTTGACACTGACCAGAACATCATGAGAGCTGGGAGGGGGTCCATGAATACCTGTTCATTAATTTAAGGCAGTGTAAGAAGTCATCCCAAGTATGGCCTCAGGAGTCAGCCTGGCCAGACACTTCTATACTGTGATTTGCTTGCTGTGTCATGTAGGGAAAGTTATTACACCTTCCTGAGTCTCAATTTCCTCATTTGTAAAATGGGGATAATGAGAGTCCAACTTACGGGTGCTCACAAGGATTGAATGAGGGTATTCGCATAAAACGCTTAGCACAGCGCTTGTCATATAGGAAGAACTAAAAAACAATATCACTCATTATTACATATTATTAATTTCATGGTTATTTATGCACTTTTCTTTATTTGTAATAGCAAGATAACTGTGACAACCCTTCTCAGTGTAAAAGCCGATGGCCTTATAGTAGCCCACAGGACCTCTTATGACCTTGCTTGGTATCTTCACTGGTCCCATCTGTCTCCCCCTTGATCAAAATGCACTCACTCCTTTATGCCTCAGATGTGCCACATGTGCCCTTCCCCAGACCTTTGTCTCCTGTTCTCAGTTCTCTGCCAGGCTCTTCCCCGAAAGAGCCCATGGCTCAGTCCCTCACCTCCTTCAAGCCTGCTCCAATGTCCCCTTCTCAGTGAGACCTGCCCTCACTGCTTTGAAAACTGCCCCATCTGGGGCACCTCCAGTCTCCCTCCCCTCCTCCATTTCACCCCATAGCACCTACCTCCTTGTGACTTACTGTGCACTTGAATTAATCAACCTGTTTTTCCCCTCCCCCTCACAACAGAATCTCAAATCCACAAGGGTAGGGATGTCTACCTCCTCTCTTCCCCGGAGCTACAATGGAGCCTGGCACATAGTAGGCACTCAATAAACAGTAACTGAATAAACAAAGTGGTACAAGGGTGAGCTAAGCCTTAAAACCTGTGCCCCCAAAGTCCAGTGATCCAAGTCAGAAGGAGACAGATGTCCAAAGGGAGGGAGAAACAGTTTTCAGGAGCCTAAAGAAGACATCATGAAGGCGATGTGGCCTTTGCCCCATACCTTGGAGGGTGGGGAGAATATGCTTAGGTCCAGGATGGGGAGGAGGGCATTCCAAGCTGGGGTTGACATCAACCAAGGCCCTGCAGAGAAGAGGAAGAAGCTCAGGGGCCTGGAGCACGGGGATCCCCCAAGCCAAGCCAGCCCTGGAGGAGTGCCAGGAAAGAAGTGCAGTAGGCCATGGGGCCACAAACCAAGGTTTTGTACAGACTGTAGGAGAGCGTATAGGTCAGAGGCAGCCCTGAGGAGTCCCATCCCAACTAAGAAGCCAGACCCCAGGAAGACAGAATGAGCTTTCTCATCAGAGCTGCGGGAAGGATGGATTGCCTTCCCTGAGGAGGCTCAGAAGTGAACACTACCACCAGCCCCCTTCTGTACCTCATTGCAGAAACTACACATTCTCGGCCCATGCTGGACAAGAGTGGGAAGGCAGAAAACCCACTAGGGTGATTGAAGCCCTTCGCTCTAGATGAATTACACCTCTAAGTGGCCCCCCGTCCACCCTGCCTGGCATGATGCTGCCCCCTTTGAGCAGGAACCAGAGGAAGC
Organism: Enhydra lutris kenyoni; assembly: GCF_002288905.1. NCBI lineage: Eukaryota > Metazoa > Chordata > Mammalia > Carnivora > Mustelidae > Enhydra > Enhydra lutris. The sequence continues at coordinate 30,372,116 of NW_019154100.1, read as the reverse complement.
TGCTGATTAGAAGGCGGCTTGACTGCTGGATCCAGCCCCACTCAGCTCCCACAGGTCTGAGTTTGACAAAGACTGATGGGATGGGGGGACAGTGCATGGCCACCGGTGGTGGAGAGGCAGTGAGTGCTCAAGGGCAGCCAGAATGAGCTATAGCTCTGGAGTCAGATGGAGGTTCCAGGGTCAGAACCTGGCTCTGCCACTTCCCAGCCCTGGGCAATGCCTTCAATGTCTCTGAGTCCCATTTTCCACCGGGAGTGGGGGGAACCTGTCCCAGACTGGGCCACACTGACACCCCGGGGTTTGCAACTGGGACTCACAAAAACCGGGGGTAGTTGAAATTGGGGTGCTGAGGGTGCCATCCTGGAACAGCCTCATGGAGTCCATGAATAGAAAAAAAGAAACAGAAGGAGCAGGCATACTAGGGAAACCATGGCGCCCCCCAGGAAAGCCAGGGGGAGCAGCCTAAGTTTTGGGTGGTTCCCCAATCCAGACCTTCCCTCTGCTGCATTTCCTGACCCTGGGTTCACTGAGATACCCCTGTAAGACCTCTCCTTATAATCCATTCTCCTTTCCTCAGTCTGATTTGAGACAATGTCAATTTCCTGGTAGACTGTGTTTCCAGAGACCACAACAATCTCTCCCAGACCACAAACTCTTTGGCAATGGGCCCTGGCCACCCCCTGCCTCCCATCCAAGGGGTTATGTCTGTTTCCCCCTCCAGACCCTGCAACTGGATGGTTTAGTCAACTGGATGATGGGTTTAGTCAATAGCATGAGACATCAATGAAACTCAGGGGCTTCTAGGTGCCAGAATTAAGACCTGACAGCTTTCCACTCTCGCATCCTGGGGGCAGCCAGCTGTCAGATAAAAACTGTCACTACCCAGAGGCCACCATGCTGCAAAGAAGCCTGATCTAAACCACTTGGAGAGGCCCCAGAGAGATGCCCAGCCCAGCCCAGTCTCCAGACATGTGAATCAAGAAGCCTTTTTGAATATTCTAGCCCCAGCAGACAACTCATGGAGTAGACCATTGACAACTGAGCTGTCTCCATTGAACCCTCGCCAAAATATAAAGCCTGAGCAAACAAATGACTATGAGTGTTTTAACCATTACACTTTGGGGTATTTTATTATGCAATAACAAATCACTGAAACATTGCAACCTAAAACCATAATCCTCACCACTCCCATCCACTGGGTTCTTGATAGCAACAGCTCTGACAGTGAGAGACATCCAGTTAGGGTGAGACCCCACGCACTCAGAAGGCCTTAGGTTTCCATCTCAGCCTCATCTCTGATTGGCTGTGTGACTCTATTGTCCTAAGTGTCTGAAGGGCCTTCCTCACCCTGCACCCTACCCAGGTCCCATGAGCATTGCTCCTGGACCAGCCCAGTGATCTGGAACCTCACAGAACAATTTTCCCTGAACCATACACACTACTCTCCTCCTCCTCCAGCAGATCTTTTTTTTTTTTTTTTTTTTAAAGATTTTATTTATTTATTTGACAGAGAGATCACAAGCAGGCAGAGAGGCAGGCAGAGAGAGAGAGGAGGAAGCAGGCTCCCCTAGAGCGCAGAGAGCCCGATGCGGGGCTCGATCCCAGGACTCCGAGATCACGACCTGAGCCGAAGGCAGCGGCTTAACCCACTGAGCCACCCAGGCACCCCTCCTCCAGCAGATCTTTACCAAACACCTAATTCGTCCAATGAGCACTTTCTCTACAAATGGCCAATAACTGTATGAAAATATGCTCAGCCTCATAAGTAATCAGGGAAATGCAAATTAAAGCAGGAATGCAACTCACCTTCCTGTTTATAAGGTTGGCAAAATGAAGATTGATCATAACTGTTACACAGAGGGGTAGGGCATATCAGAGGTCTCGGGTGCTGGGAAGCAAGCAATCTGCAAGGCATTTTAGGAGCATATACTAAAATACAAAATGCCTGTGGGGCACCTGTTGGCTCAGTGGGTTAAGCATCTGCCTTTGGCTCGGGTCATGATCCTGGGGTCCTGGGATCAAGCCCCACATCAGGCTCCCTACTCAGTGGGAAGCCTGCTTCTCCCTCTCCTGCTGCTGCTCACTCTGTTTGTGCTCACTCTTTCTTTCTCTCTCTCTGTCAAATAAATAAGTAAAATCTTAAAAAGAAAATACAAAATGTCTGTGTCCTCCAATTTAGTAATACCACTTCTGAGCGTACCTCAGAGAAATATTTACACATTAGAGAAGGAAGCATGTGCAAAAATGTTCTCTGCAACATTGTCAGTAGCTGTGAAACTGTGGAATGAACCACACTCCCATTAGGAAGAGTGGTGTGTCCTTGCTCTGCTACACCAGGCCACCATTACTGTAAGTGGTATTTTATGCCAAAATCACACTATAATATAGGAAATACACATAGATAATGTATGTAAGTGACACACAGCACTAAAGTGCTGGCACTAGAAGATCTCTAAGATGTATTGTCAAGTGAAAGAGCATGTTTCCGGTATTTTATTTGTGTAAACAACTCATGAAATAGAAAAAATTCACTGTAAAGGCAAAATCTATGGTATGGAAAGGAATTCAGGAAACATAGGAAGTATTCTGTGGGGACATGGATAGTATTGGGAATGTTTGTCTTATTTTCACTTTTTGAATAATGTGTTTGTATTTCTTATGCTTTTAAATATAATTTTTAAAGTAAACACTTATGAATACTCATGGATGCTTCCAGGTTGTTGGGGGCAGCTGCTGGGGTCCAGGCTGAAGAGACACCTGGACTAGGAAGCTCAGATCTGGGGCTGGAGGAGCACAGGAGTGGGGAGATCACTTTGAGCTGGAATTGATGAGGGAACAGAAGGCTGGCTGAGGACAAAGCAAAAGATGACACCCTATATTTTGGAGTCAAGATGGCGGAGGAGTAGCAGACTGAGATGACATCAGGTCGCAGGAGTTCAGCTAGATAGTTATCAAACCATTCTGAACACCTATAAACCCAATAGGAGATCAAAGAGAAGAAGATCAAAAATTCTAGAAACAGAAAATCGACCACTTTCTGAAAGGTAGGAAATGTGGAGAAGTGAATCCAAAACAACGAGAAGATAGACTGCAGTGGGGGAGGGGCCGGCTCCCAGCAAGTGGTGGAGCAATGGAGCACAAAATCAACTTTTAGAAGTCTGCTCCACTGATAGATGTTGTTCCAGAGGCTAAGCGGGAGTGGAGCCCTTGTGGGGACAGTGTGGTCTCAGGTCCCACAGAATCACAGAAGGAATCAGGGGTGTCTGAGTGTAGCAGAGCTTTCAGGTATCTGAGCGGGAAGGCCAACTACAGAGATGGAGCCAAGGAGTGAGCTCTCAGCTCAGGGTTACCTTAAACTATGATCCACGGCACAATCAGGCCACTGCTCTTTGAACAGGGACCCCACAAGTGGCAGATCCAGGGAGACCTACCTTCACCCGCCAGAAAAGCAGAGTGCCAGGGATCTGCTGGGTTTGGAGACTCCAGGTGGGGCCATGCACCAGAGAAAGAAACACTTGATTACAAGCCCGGTGAGCCCGGAGCACGGAGCACAGCCAGAGACCAGGGAGACTGGAGTGACAGACCACTTTTCTCTGAGGTTGCATTGAGGAGGGAGCCCCAAGCTCTTGGCTCCTCTGGGCCAGAGATTGGGAGGCCGCCATTTTCATTTCCGTCCTCCAGAGCTCTATGGAAAGTGTTCAGGGAACAAAAGCTCCCAAGAGTGAACCTGAGCAGATTACTTAGCCTGGCCCCTGGCAAGGGCAGTGCGATTCCACCTCGGGGAAAGACACTTGAGAATCACTGCAACAGACCCCTCCCCCAGAAGGTCAGCAATAACATCCAGCCAAGACCAAGCTCACTGATCAAGGAAAACAGCAGAATTCCAGAGGAGGAGAAAGCAGAGCATGGAATTCATGGCTTTCTCCCCATGATTCTTTAGTCTTGCAAAGTTAATTAATTTTTTTTAATTTTATTTTTTTTCTTATTCTAATTTTTTTAACTTTTCCTCTTTCCTCTTTTAACTTTTTTAACTAGTTTATCTTAACAATACCTTCCTTAAAAGTATATATATATTTTAAACCTTCATTATTATAGTCACATTTTATTCTTCATTGTATCTAACTTTGTTTTTTGTATACATATAGGGTTTTTTCCTATAAAAAATTTTGGGATACAATTTCTTCCAATAGATCAAAATATCCCTAAATCTAGCACAGGGCTTCTTTGTTCTAGTCTCCAGCCTGAACAAATTCTCTCCACTTTATTTTTCTAACCAACTTATCTTATCAATTCCTTTTTTAGATTTTTTTTTTTAAATCGTCATATTTACAGTCATATTCTACCCCTTCATTATGTTTACTCTTATTTTGGTATATATATAAGTTTTTTCTTTCTTTAAAATTTTGGGAGGTAGTTTCTGGGTGGCTCTGTTCTATTTACCAGATATATATATATGTAATTTTTTTTAATTTTTTAAAATTTCTTTTTCCCCCTTTTTTCTCCCCCTGATTTGGGGTCTCTTCTGATTTGTTTAGCATACATTTTTCTGAGGTCTTGCCACCCTTTTAGTATTTTATTCTCTTGTTCATATATTCTTATCTGGATAAAATGAAGAGGCAGAAAAATTCACCACAAAAAAAAAAAAAAAAAGAACAAGAGGCAGTACCAAAGGCTAGAGACCTAATCAATACAGACATTGATAATATGTCAGATCTAGAGTTCAGAATGACAATTCTCAAGGTGCTAGCTGGGCTCAAAAAAGGCATGGAAGATATTAGAGAAACCCCGTCTGGAGAAATAAAAGCCCTTTCTGGAGAAATAAAAGAACTAAAATCTAACCAAGCTGAAATCAAAAAAGCTATTAGTGAGGTGCAATAAAAAATAGAGGCTCTTACTGCTAAGATAAATGAGGCAGAAGAGAGAATTAGTGATATAGAAGACCAAATGACAGAGAATATAGAAGCTGAGCAAAAAAGAGACAAACAACTACTGGACTATGAGGGGAAAATGTGAGAGATAAGTGATACCATAAGATGAAACAATATTAGAATAACTGGGATTCCAGAAGAAGAAGAAAGAGGGGGGCAGAAGGTATATTGGAGTGAATTATAGTAGAGAATTTCCCTAATATGGCAAAGGGAACAAGTATCAAAATCCAGGAGGCACAGAGAACCCCCCCCCAAATCACACCCCATCATCAAATAGTAAAACTTACAAGTCTTAGTGACAAAGAGAAAATCCTGAGAGCAGCTCAGACAAGAAGTCTGTAACATACAATGGTAAAAATATTAGATTGGCAACAGACTTATCCACAGAGACCTGGCAGACCAGAAAGAACTGGCATGATATATTCAGAGCACTAAATGAGAAAAATATTCAGCCAAGAATACTATATCCAGCTAGGCTATCATTGAAAATAGAATGAGAGATTAAAAAGCTTCCAGGACAAACAAAAAGTAAAAGAATTTCTAAACACCAAACCAGCCCTACAGGAAATATTGAAATAAAAGCAAAGAGAGAGCCTAAAAGTAGTAGACCAGAAAGAAATATACAGTAACAGTCACTGTACAGGCCATACAATGGCACTAAATTCATGTCTTTCAATAGTTACCCTGAATGTGAATGGGCTAAATGCCCCAATCAAAAGAACACAGGGTATCATAATGGATAAAAAAACAGCCCATCAATATGCTATCTACAAGAAATTCATTTTAGATGCAAACTCTGGATTTAAAGTGAGGGGGTGGAAAACAATTTACCATGCTCATGGACATCAAAAGAAAGCTGGGATGGCAATCCTTATATCAGAAAAATTAGATTTAAAGCCAAAGACTATAATAAGAGATGAGGAAGGACACTATATCATACTCAAAGGGTCTGTCCAAAAAGAATATCTAACAATTTTAAATATCTATGCCCCTAACATGGGAGCAGCCAACTATATAAACCAATTAACAACAAAATCAAAGGAACACATTGACAGTAATACAATAATAGTAAGGGACTTTAACACCCCCTCACTGAAATGGACAGATCATCCAAGCAAAAGATCAAAAAGGAAATAAAGGCCTTAAATGACACACTGGACCAGATATATTCAGAACATTCCATCCCAAAGCAACAGAATACACATTCTTCTCTAATGCACATGGCACATTCTCCAGAATAGATCACATCCTGGGTCACAAATCAGGTATCAACCAGCACCAAAAGATTGGGATCATTCCCTGCATATTTTCAGACCACAATGCTCTAAAGCTAGAACTCAATCACAAGAGGAAAGTTCGAAAGAACTCAAATACATGGAGGCTAAAGAGCATCCTTCTAAAGAATGAATGGGTCAATCAGGAAATTAAAGAAGAACTGAAAAAATTCATGGAAACAAATGATAATGAAAACACAACTGTTCAAAGTCTGTGGGACACAGCAAAGACAATCCTGAGAGGAAATTATATAGCAATACAAGCCTTTCTCAAGAAACAAGAATGTCTCAAGTACACAACCTAACCCTACACCTAAAGGAGCTGGAGAATGAACAGCAAAGAAAGCCTAAACCGAGCAGGAGAGAGAAATAATAAAGATCAGAGCAGAAATCAATGAAATCGGAACCAAAAAAAAAAAAACAGTAGAAAAAATCAATGAAACTAGGAGCTGGTTCTTTGAAAGAATTAATAAGATGGATAAACCCCAGGCCAGATTTATCAAAAAGAAAAGATAAAGGACCCAAATGAATAAAATCATGAATCAAAGAGGAGAGATTATAACCAACACCAAAGAAATAAAAACAATTATAAGAACATATTATGAGCAACTGTATGTCAGCAAATTTGACAATCTGGAAGAAATGGATACATTCCTAGAGACATATAAACTACCAAAACTGAACCAGGAAGAAATAGAAAACCTGAACAGACCCATAACCAGTAAGGAGATTGAAGCAGTCATCAGAAATCTCCCCCCAAAAAAAACAAGAGCCCAGGGCCAGACAACTTCCCAGGGGAATTCTACCAAACATTTAAAGAAGAATTAATACCTATTCTCCTGAAACTGTTCAAAAAATAGAAATGGGGGCACCTGCGTGGCTCAGTGGGTTAAGCCTCTGCCTTCAGCTCAGGTCATGATCTCAGGGTCCTGGGATCGAGCCCCACGTCGGGCTCTCTGCTCAGCGGGGAGCCTGCTTCTCCCTCTCTTCTTTATGCCTGCCTCTCTGCCTACATGTGATCTCTGTCAAATAAATAAATAAAATCTTTAAAAAAAATAGAAATGGAAGGAAAACTGCCAAACTCATTTTATGAAGCCAGCATTACCTTGATCTCAAAACCAGACAAAGACCCCATCAAAAAAGAGAATTACCAATATCCTTGATGAACATGGATGCAAAAATTCTCACCAAAATACTAGCCAATAGGACCCAAAAGTACATTAAAAGGATCATTGACCACAACCAAGTGGGATTTATTCCAGGGCTGCAAGATTGGTTCAACATCCACAAATCAATCATTGTGATACAATACATTAATAAAAGAAAGAACAAGAACTATATGATATGCTCAATAGATGCTGAAAAAGCATTTGACAAAGTACAACATCCTTTCTTGATCAAAACTCTTCAAAGTGTAGGGATAGAGGGTACATACCTCAATATCATCAAAGCCATCTATGAAAAACCCACAGTGAATATCATCCTCAATGGAGAAAACCTGAGAGCTTTTCCGCTAAGGCCAGGAACACAGCAGGAATGTCCATTATCACCGCTGCTATTCAGTGTAGTACTAGAAGTCCTAGCCTCAGCCATCAGACAACACAAGGAAATTAAAGGCATCCAAATCAGCAAAGAAGAAGTCAAACTCTCACTCTTTGCAGATGATATGATACTTTATGTGGAAAACCCAGAAGACTCCACTCCAAATCTGCTAGAACTTGTACAAGAATTCAGTAAAGTGTCAGGATATAAAATCGATGCACAAAAATAAGTTGCATTTTTATACACCAACAGCAAGACAGAAGAAAGAGAAATTAAGGCGTCAATCCCATTTACAATTGCACCCAAAACCATAAGATACCTAGGAATAAACCTAACCAAAGAGGCAAAGAATCTGTACTCAGAAAACTATAAAGTACTCATGAAAGAAATTGAGGAAGACACAAAGAAATAGAAAAATGTTCCATGCTCATGGACTGGAAGAACAAATATTGTGAAAATGTCTATGCTACCTAAAGCAATCTACACATTTAATGCAATCCCTATCAAAATACCATCAATTTTTTCAAAGAAATGGAACAAATAATCTTAAAATTTATATGAAAAAAAAAAGACCTCAAATAGCCTGAAGAATGTTGAAAAAGAAAGCTAAAGTTGGTGGAATCACAATTCCAGACTTCAAGCTCTATTACAAAGCTGTCATCATCAAGACAGTATGGTACTGGCACAAAAGAGACACATAGATCAATGGAATGGAATAGAGAGCCCAGAAATAGATCCTCAACTCTATTCAACTAATCTTTGACAAAGCAGGAAAGAATGTCCAATGGAAAAAAGACAGTCTCTTTAACAAATGGTGTTGGGAAAATTGGACAGCCACATGCTGTCCATGAAAAATGAAACTGGACCATCTCCTTAAGCCACACACAAAAATAGACTCCAAATGGATGAATGACCCCAATGTCAGACAGGAATCCATCAAAATCCTTGAGGAGAACACAGGCAGGAACGTCCTCGACCTCAGCTGCAGCAACTTCTTCCTAGAAACATCACCAAAGGCAAGGGAAGCAAGGGCAAAAATGAACTATTGGGACTTCATCAAGATCAAAAGCTTTTGCACAGCAAAGGAAACAGTCAACAAAACCAAAAGACAACCGACAGAATGGGAGAAGATATTTGCAAATGACATATCAGATAAAGGGCTAGTATCCAAAATCTATAAAGAACTTATAAAACTCAACACTCAAAGAACAAATAATCCAATCAAGAAATGGGCAAAGGATATGAACAGACATTTCTGCAAAGAAGACATCCAGATGGCCAACAGACACATGAAAAAGTGCTCCACATCACTCAGCATCAGGGAAATACAAATCAAAACCACAATGAGATACCACCTCGCTCCAGTCAAAATGGCTAAAATTAACAAGTCAGGAAATGACAGATTTTGGAGAGGATATGGAGAAAGGGGAACCCTCCTACGCTGTTGGTGGGAATGCAAGCTGGTGCAGCCACCCTGGAAAACAGCATGGAATTTCCTCAAAAAGTTGAAAATAGAGCTACCCTACAACCCAGCAATCGCACTACTGGGTATTTACCCCTAAAGATACAAATGTAGTGGTCTGAAGGGGCATGTGCACCCGAATGTTTATAGAAGCAATGTCCACAATAGCCAGACTATGGAAAGATCCTAGATGTCCATCAACAGATGAATGGATAAAGAAGATATGGTGTATATATACAATGAATACTATGCAGCCATCAAAAGAAATGAAATCTTGCCATTTGCAGTATCATGGATGGAACTAGAGGATATTATGGTGAGCTAAATAAGTCAATCATAGAAAGACAATTATCATATGATTTCCCTGATATGAGGAATTTGAGAGGCAAAGTGGGAGGTTTGGGGAGTAGCAAGGGAAAAATGAAACAAGATGGGATCAGGAGGGAGACAAACCATAAGAGGCTCTAAATCTCACAAAACAAACTGCAGGTTGCTGGGGGGAGGGAGGTACGGAGAGGGTGACTGGGTTATGGACATTGGGGAAAGTATGTGCTATGGTGAGTGCTGTGAAGTGTGTAAGCCTGACGATTCACAGACCTGTACCCCTGGGGCAAATAATACATTATATGTTAATTTAAAAATCAATAGTATTTTTTAAAAAATTTTAAAACCTGACACCCTGAAACCTTCCCTGACCCTCACTCCTGGGTGGGACATATGTGACATTCTTTAGGAATCTCCCAACTATCTTAATGTTAATTCCTTGCTAAGAAGGGAAAAACTACCTTGACAATGGCAAGCCTCTGGTATCTGGTATCTTTGTAGGTCCTCTTCAGCATAGGAAAGTTCTATTGAAACCTCCTTTGTCCTTACCTCCTCCAACCCCATCCCATGTAACTGTCACCCCTCACAACCTGAGGGCAGCAGCACTTTTCTGCCCATGGGTCCTGAACCCATGCTTTAATAAACCACCATTTTGCACCAAAGATGTCTCAAAAATTCTTTCTTGGTCGTCGGCTCTGGACTCCACCCCCACTGAACCTCACTTATATTCTAAAACTTCATCAGAATGGTCAAGGAGGGCAGCCTGGAGGAGGGATCCCTCCAAGGCTGGTGAGAACTGAGTGGGTGAAGAGGAGGAGCTGTCCCAGCAGAAGCTAGGTGCCCAGCCCCTGGGAAGCCGCTCAGGGAACTTGTGGCCTAAATAGGAAATGGGGCTGGGGAAGCTGGGAGAGTCAGTCCTGCCCCCAGCCTCTCCTTTGCTGTGATTTCTCTGGCTGCTGAAAAGTCCTGGTTGTTCTGCCTGTGATGTTGGGGACTAGGATGCAGGAGAGCAGAGATGCAGGGCTTGACAGGTCCCCATTGCTCGAGTCCCAGGACCACACACACACACACACACACACACACACAGCCTCTCCTGTCCCACAAGTGGACTTCACATTCATCCCCATGGCTCCCTGTTGGTTCATGTTATTTTGCATATTCTTTATTAAATCACACATCCATTTTCTACCTATGTGCCTATGGGCGCAGCACTCTGTCTCAGCCACCTGCTCTCCTTTAGTGGCCAAAGTCACTAGAGCTTAAATGGCCCTCAGAGTTCATCTAGCCCAAACTTCACCCATACAGATTCCAGGAGGAGGGTGACTTGCCCAGAGAAGCAAAGTAGGCCAGAACCAGGAGGAGGAAGGTGCTGGCCCGCCCCCCAACCCCCCTCCCCACCCCTCCCCTCCATCTGCCTCTTCCCTGCAACTCTCCCAGCCCCGACATTGCACCTACGTGCAGAGAGAGATCAAAACACTTGGCTCAACAAATGATGGAATAAATGAATAAATGAGTGATGACTAAGCTAAAAATAGGCAATGCTGGATTTCTCATCAGAGAAAAAGAAGAAGGATTGAGAGAGAGAGAGAGAGAGAGATTGAAAGAGACTGTCTACTCCACAGCTGTAAAGAGATTTTCACCCTCCTCTTGGTGCACCTGCATGAGCAGGGCTGGGGAGGGGAAAGGCTCCAGGCCTTCAGGGGTATGTTTGGGTTCCAGGATTAGATACTCACCAGATCAGTACGTGTACATCTGTGCCTATCGGGCTGGCCCTGAGCACTGTTGGGAGATGAACAGACCTTGACCTTAAGGAACTCAGTCAAGGCCATTAGCTCCTAAACTTGAGCCCTGCATCAGAATAACCTTGAGGATTGTCGCGCCCATCTGGAGACTTCCTGGTGCAGTAGGTGTGAGGTAGAGCAGAAAGGCTGCATTTCTAACAGGTGCCCAGGTCCTGTTGATGTTGTTGATCTAGAACAGCAGTGCTTCTCAGTCCTGGCCGCTAGGCAGACTCAACTGAGAGGCTGTGAAACCACCCAGGGCCCAGCCTGCTTCCTTAACCAATTACATCAGAATCTCTGGAGAAGAGAACGCAGGCAGCAGAGCTCCTCACACTTCATCTAAGGTGTGGACTGGTATTTTTTCTTCATTATTGTCAATGAGTTGTAGAGCAGCACTTTGGAGAAATATGCACCCATAAAATAGAGTTCTAGAAAAAAGGAAATAAGCCATAAAGTTGCATAAATATAGAGTCACATTTTAATTATTAGATTTAGCAAGCATAATACTACTCTGTCAATAGCCATAGAAGTTTCCTTAGGCTTCCTCTCAATTTCTTTTCTGATTGCAGACTGGTAGCCAAAAGTCTGCAAACTGAGGCATCTTTGGACACCTGATGTGAGCAGCCCTAGGCTAGACCTCTAACTCTCAGGGTCAGTCAAAGCCAGACAGAGATGACCAACAGCCTAACCTGCTCCTGAGAGTCAAGTCTACAATTCTCAAATCTGGATGAACATCAGATCCCCTTTCCCCTACCCATAGCGTCCATCCCAATACCGGCCAGAGTTGGGGGATTTTCTGAAATACTTCTCAAAAACATCATTACTGGGAAAATCAGTAAGAGGAGGCTTGCAAAGGGAGAGAAATACTATTTTCTTGCAGTCAGATTCCAGGTTGTAAAGTCATCAATTCTGTTTTCCGGCTTTAAACCTATCACTAACTAGCTAAGAGACAAATATTTCCCTGGGTGTCATTTTTTTTAAAAGATTATTATTTATTTATTTGACAGACAGAGACCACAAGTAGGCAGAGAAGCAGGCAGAGAGAGAGAGGAGGAAGCAGGCTCCCCGCTGAGCAGAGAGCCCGAGAGAGGCTTTAACCTACTGAGCCACCTAGGCACCCCACGCTGGGTGTCATTTTTCCTTACTATGAATTGGGCAGACAGACATCTCCAGCCATGTCATTACTGTGGTTCCAATGACCTGGAAAATGCGTATTGCCCCATCGATTCAGTCATCGGGACAGAAATCATGGTGAGATCCTCTCAGAAAGAATTCTCCAATTCAATGGTCACATAGCTGAGAGGTCTGAGTATTAAACTGACGGCTACTGTCCCTTGATAGGTGAATCCTGGAAGCCCCTCAGTGCTAAACATGCTAACTTGAGTTGTGTTTGCCTTTTCCTAAAGGCGAGTTGTTGATTCTTTGACATTCAAACCCAGGATCAGGTCACAGTCATGGACAGAGAAATAAATCTAGAAAGCAACGCACCCTCTCATCTTGAGGGATTGAAGTCCCGGCTCTGGGACTTCCCCTCACTGGGCCTCAATTTCCACATCTTTAAGGAGAGGAATTAAACCAGACACTCTGTAAAATCACTTGAAAGTTCTATATTAATTTGCCAATTATTGATAGACTTTAATCACAACACAAACATCAGTAAAAGATTGATGTCAAGTCCAGTCTTGAACATCAGAAACAGGTGGCTGGGTGATCTTCATCTTGGCCACCTTCTCCCCTCACTTTCCCATAGAAAGCCTGTCACCGTGGCAACTAGACGGGCTAAGAGCGTGTGATGGGCCCATCACTGAACTAACCATACTACTGTCCTTAACCCCTGTTATCCTCAGAGGAGGTAGGGACTGTAACACTTTACATGGGGGAATTGTGACCCAGAGAACTGAAAGAAGTCATCGTCCAAGGTCATGCAGCTAGAATGCAGCAGACACAATTCTAACCGGGCAGTCCGGCCTCAGTCAACTCCTGTTGAGCCCCTACTGTATGCATACGATACATCACTGTGCACAGAAGCCATATTTGGGGTCCCCTGTGATGGTAATTATGCTATGTTAAAAACCCATTGCTCCTTCTTCCCAAGCAGCCAGGGGAAACGCAGGACAATGTGAATTCCTTCTATCAATATTCTATATACGTGCCAAAGAGAACAGTAGCAGATCATGCGGAGAGACGTAGTTCTCCATACAGATATAGCCTATCGTCTCCAAATCCATGGCTCCAGTACTAAGTTGGAGAGCACTATGTTTCTTTTTTTTTTTTTTTTAGATTTTATTTATTTATTTGACAGACAGAGATCACAAGTAGGCAGAGAGGGAGCAGAGAGAGAGAGAGGAGGAAGCAGGCTCCCTGCTGTGCAGAGAGCCCGACGCCGGGCTCGATCCCAGGACCCTGAGATCATGATCTGAGCCGAAGTCAGAGGCTTTAACCCACTGAGCCACCGAGGCACCCCGAGAGTACTATGTTTCTTAAGGGAAGAAAAAACTTTTGAGTGAAATTCCAATTCTTCCTTCATGAACAGCTTCCGGGTAAGACCAGCCAGAAGAGAGAGGTGCTTGCTGCCCTGGTGAGCTCAGAACTCTGTCAGGAGAACTGGGTGGGAGATTTCATAGCAAACCCTTTGTAAACAAGAGTGCTATTTCTAAGGACATGCAGACCTTAGGGGGCCGGTCCTGCAGACAGAGAGTACAGTATTAAGAGCAGGGCCTCCTAACTCAAACTGCCTGGGTTCAACTCCTGGGTCCACCACTTATTGGATCTGTGACCTTGGGCCCATTACCTCATCTCTCTGGGCTTCAGTTTCCTCATTCCCAGAAGAGGCAACAGTAAGTTGCCTTATTCCCAGTAACATATTCCCAGAAATATGTAAGTCCATCAGCTGTCAGTATTTCAATAACCGGGTATGTCACAAAGCCTGCTATTTGGAAAGACAGAAGTCAAGGGGTTAAGTGTGGGATTCCACTTTCTCATTAAATATGCTTCCTTCTGAGAACAGTGTGATGGCCTTCCCTGACTACAAAGTGATGGGAACTCCAGTTTTCCCCTTTTCCTCTCTACCATCTAACTATACCCATCTATGGGTTCCTTTTGCCTCTCCTTGTTTGCTGTTCTCTCCCAGTGGGGGAGTCAGGCTGAGAAGGGGGCCTAGATTTTCCCTCTGCTTCTCTACCCCCACTTCTTATCCTCCTGGATCAGCCTGGGTCACCTCTTCTTATCCTCCCTGAGAAGAACTGACACAGGGCCAGGCCCCCCAGAAAGGATCGGGGGAAGGGTTAAACTCATACCAGCTGACCACAGGTGACAAGGTCACTGTGAAAACATCCTAGGTGACTCCAGCACAGCTCATCTGCAAAGCTGACTACAGAGTATGGCCTCTACCAGCCTAAAAGGGCTGACCTCCTCCCTAATGCCTGCTAGGATTCCGCAAAAGCCTGGCTGGGGTTTGACTTCTGTGCTTTGTCCCAGTCTGACCCAGAAGCAGATCTCCCACCACCCCCAGCAGGCTTGGATGTGGGGGATCCCCAGGTCTCCAGGCTCCAGGCCCTCAACGAACCCAGAGGCCTCACTCTCTCTGCAGCCTCTAGCCTCCAAGTCTCCAACTGGAACTGGGGACTGGGAGGCTGTGCAGTGAGGCAGGGACAGCTTAGACCCAGGGGGCAGGAGGTCTGTGGTCTCCCTTACGGTACCATTGCTCAAATTCCCAGACTAACCCACCCAAATCCAGGGCTGAAGGAAAGCCTTTCCCAACCCTCAAAGCAAACCATAACCTATCTCCTCCTGCTAAAGGCCAATTCCTACATTTTAAAATATTTTTCTTACTATTCAAAGTAACAGATACCTTTCCAAAATACTGAAAAGCACAAAGAAAAAAGTAAGACATCATTAATATTCCCATAACCCAGAGTTATCTGTGTCTGATACCGTGGTTCTATCCTCTTGAAATAGACATATGAGATACATGAGCTTCAGTAGTAGCCAAGGAAAGGGGTCAGGCACCCGCCTCTACACCCAGCTACTAGCACTGGTATTCACAGGTGGTCTAGGGGACTCCCAGGAAAACTCAAAGCCGAGCCCACACATTCAGGATTCAGGCGTCCAGGCCTATGACATAAACAGGTGTAGGGTTATGTCGTGGCTAATGTTAGGTGTCAACCTGGCTAGGCTATGGTGCCCAGTTGCTTGGTCAAACACCTGTCAAGATGTTGCTGTGAAGGTATTTTTCAGATGTGACTAAGCTTTAAATCAGTAGATCTTGAGTAGAGCAGATTATCTTCTGTAATGTGGGTGGGCCTCGTCCAATCAGTTGAAGTTCTTAAGAACCAAGCTCTTCTCAAAGATGAAGGAATTCAGCCTCAAGTCTGCCACATGGGTGCAGTCAATGGTAACAGTGCTGCTTGGTGACAGATGGGAGCTACATTTGTGATGAGCATAGCGTAACATTTAGACTCACCAAATCACCGCATTGCATACCTCAAACCAATGTACATCGTGGGTCAGCCATAGTTCAGTTAAAAAAAAACAAAAAACAAAAAACTGCCAGGGCATCTGGGGGGTTCAGTCGATTAAGCATCTGTCCCTTGATCTCAGCTCAGGTCTTGATCTCAGGGTTAAGAGTTCAAGCCCCGTGTTGGGCTCCATCCTGGGCAAGGAGCCAACTTAAAAAAAAAAAAAAAAACCACATGGAAACCATGCCTGAGTTCCCAGGCTACCTGGCCTGCCTTTCAGACTCAAGATTGTAGCATCAACTCTTACCGGAATTTCCAACCTGCCCGCTTACCTCTGGATTTCAGACCTGCCAGCCTCCACAACTGTGTTAGCCAATTCCTGAAAATAAATCTCTCGGTATGTACCCACATCCTCCTGATTTTGTTCTTCTAGAGAACCTGCCTAACACAGGCAAAAGCCAAATGGCAGAGCTGCTCTGAGACCCTGGAGCGATAGTCACGGCAGGGCCAGAGGCTGGAGGAGAGCAGTGGGCTATGTGCCCCAGTGACTGTCATTTGGACCACCTCTACCCTGCCTCTCTAGTGGCCTGTGGCCACATTCACCCATTACAGGAGCTGTCCTGACAGCACCCTGCTGGGGGACCCCAAACAGAGGAAACCAGGGAGAGGAGGCTCTTCTCCCTGCCTCCTTACCAGCAGAGCGAGGGACCAGTACAGTCAGCAATGTGCTGTCCCCAGCAGAGCCTCTGTCCACAGGCAGGAGCGAGTGGGGCCAAGGCAGGGCAGCTGCCAAGTTTGAGGCCTTGAAATCCCCACACAGCCAGCATGAGTGGCAGGGGCTCAGCTTAGCGAGGTGGAAGACAGTCTCAGGCAGTGTTTCTGGGGAGTGGGAGTGCTACACCCCGCTCCGTGGTCTGGGGCTCAAGGCAAATCCATGCATGAGTCTGGGCAAACCAGAGAGAAGACAGAAAGCCAGATCAAGAAACCAGCCAAAACTGGGACTCTGACCAGAAGGGACCATGAGAACGTGACCTCCCGGGAAGGTCACAGAACCTCCCCTGGGATGCAGGTTAGCGTGCTTCCAGCAACTTGAGTTAAATCCCAAAGGACAGCTGTCATCACATGGGAAGAGCTATGCGTGAGGACAGCACAGGAGAAAGCAGCCCTTCCACAGCTGGGACACAGCTTCCCTCCTCTCCATGGGCCAAAGCCTGTTGGCCAGAAGCTGGGGCAAAGAGGGGGCCCAATGTCCTGCTTCAGGCTTTTCGTGGAATTTTGATTAGTCAGATGGCTCCTTGTTTCTGGCTTATTTCTGCTCTTCAGCGCTGCTGACAGTTTTTGCATGTCTTGGGAAGGTGGGAGGGGGTGAGGGAGGAGGTGGTAGTCATAACCCCTTCATCTGGACTTGTCATGGCCTTGCCTTGTTCCAGAAACAGCTGAAGACCATGGAGCAGAGATCGAGGAAGTGGATTCTCCATCCATTACTAACGGGCTGGCTGGGGCCGAGGGAGCCAAACAGACCTTCCGCCCCCAACGAGGCAGGGCAGGTTATCACAGTGTCTGCCTGAGAGCCCACCATGGACAGTGGCCCAGCAGAGACCAGAGACCCCAACAGGAGCCCACACCCCTAGGAATCTGAACTCCTCTGGCTTCTTCCACAACCTGGGGGTAATGTAAGGGAGCCCAGCCAAACCGGCCATCCTTATCCCCACTCGACCAATGAGAAGCCTGAAGCCCAGAGGGGGAAGCTTTTTTTCCAAGGGCTGACAGCTGCTAAGTCTGTGCAGTGGAACCAGAACCTTCACTCCCAGTCCAGGTGTGGGGCCAAGTGAGCAAGGAAGAGGACAAGTTTTCTAGACCACACCTTGCTACCACACTCCCAAACCCATCCCGCAGGTCACCAGGAGGAGAGTCTGAATTGACTGGCTTGCTCCTTTGCCCTCCTGGGGCCCCAGGGAACTCCATTAACAAAGGCCTCACCTTGCCAGTCTGGCACCACCAGCCTTGGCCTTGTCCCCACGTTTGCTCATATTCCCAGGATCGGTCAGATGCTCCCTGAGCCACACAACCACTGTGCCCACCTTTTAACCAGCAAAAGGCTGACTCCAGGCCCTGCCAGGCTCACAGACCACTCACCTTTTTCACCTTAGGTCTTGGGCTCCTGCCCTCTGGAAAACCCACAAGTTCCCACAAAACAGAGGCAGCCTGATCCAGAAGAAGAGAAGGGGCCACGTGTCTTTGCCTTGGCTCACTCTGCAGACAGGGCGGGACAGGGGCATGGGCCAGCATGGTGGCTGAGGAGAAGGCTTCCAGGAGGTGGTGCTTCCGCAAGCCCAAGGCATCCGGCCTCCCTGGGCCTTGGTTTCTCATCTGTAAAATAGGAACATGAGCTGTGGGACCGACTGTGAAGGTCCCTTCCGGCATCAATGTTCTCTGGGGAGCAGAATCAGAACCAGAACTGAGGCCGCCAATATGTCTCCTCTGCAGAGCCTCTCCTGCCTCTCTCCTGTCTCAGCCAAGGCAGTGGGAGAGGTGGGATGGGGCCCAGGGACTGGACACCCTCCCAGGGGACAGCAGCAGCCTGTCCCACACTGCCCACAGGATCCCCTCCAAGGCTCTCTGCCCAGCCCAGCCCCTGGTGCCTGCTGCTGGGAGGAGCCCGCCCAGGGGACTCTGAAACCACAGACACGACAAGCAAGAGCCAGGCCCCAGGTGCCACTTGACACTGGAACTTGAACTATTCCGGAAAATACTAGCCCCACAGCTCTTTTCCAGGCGCCAAGTTCAAGGCTCCTTCGAGGGCAAGTAGAAAGTCTGCCAGAACTGACTTAATCCCTACTAATCGACACCATGACTTGTTTTTCTGTAGAGTCGAGTGACAACACAGCTGATATCATAACTCATGCTTGGACCTGGCCTTCCTGAAGCAGGATTCAGGAGGAAAAGAGAGAGAGAAATATCAAAGTGACAGCCCACAGAACCCACAGAAAAAAATAGAATTAAAAAATGAGCAAAAGCCATGTCTGTTCTTTCACCAAAAGAATAAAATTGTGCTCTAAAATTGCACTGCAAAAGCGTACTCTGCAGTATGAAGCTAAATCTGTGTGACCACAGCTGAAACAAAGAGCATCATGAGCCTGGGGGACAGGATGTCATCTGGCCATAAGGTGGGGATGGGGGAGAGCACCCTCTCATCTGCTATGTCGCCTGGTCTGAGCAGGCTCAGCCCCAGACAAGACAGGGGGTCCATGTGGGGGCCCCAACAGGTAGGACAGGGAATCCGCTAATGTCCACTCCATGGTGTGGGCCCTGCCTTCCCCAGTCCCCACTCTGGACTGAGGTACCATCTTACCTCTTGCATGGCCTGCTGTACCAGTTTTTCGGCTCTCTCCTGAGCTCCAGGCTTGCTGTCTCCAACCCCAGACTGCCTTGCTGCTCAAGCAAGCCTTCTGGAACTCAGACGCAACCCCATCCCTCCCCGGCTCAACACAAGTCCCTCTAAAACTCAAGCCCTCCGAAGTCACCCTTTCCTTTCACAGCCGCACACAATCATTCGACCACCCCCAGTCCGTCAGCTTTACAGAAAGTCTGAACTCCCTTCAACAGCTGTGGTTCCCGCACATTTTCCTGGTCACCTTTCACTCTGGATTCTACTCCATCAATTTCTGATCCCTTCTGTGTTGGTCAGAATTCCGCGGACAGAACGTGATGGAGACCCGTCCAGCTAGCTCAGCATCAGGGAAAAACTGTCATAGAGTTCCCTTCCTGGGGGCAGCGGCAAAGCAGGCTTCCGGCTGGACCGGAGCCAGAGCCTGGAAGACCACCAGGACCTCCTCTCTCCCACTCTTCCCTGCTCCCTGCATGTGGAAGCTTGTCCTCTCACCTTGGCCTTCTCCTAACGGTAGCCGGCAACCATATAGCTGCTGCACTTAGCATCTCTCACTATTTCCAAGAGGAACGGTCTCCCTGTGATGCAAAGTTTTAAAGTCCCAGGACTTTAAATGGGGAAGGACTGTGGTTGAGTCAGTTCAGCTCAGCCGTCCACCCCTATGCCAACCAACTGTGGTCAGTGCAGGGAGGCCTCTCACTTAGCTAGCCTGGTCAACAGCACAGGGCCAATCCACAGCGGCCCGCTGCCAATCAGATCAGGCAGTCGGAGCCGAACATGCCCTCTCAAGGGGGCCAACAGTGCCCCCCAAGAAGGGAACAGCAGTCCTTGGATGGGAGAACAATCTTGGAGATTATTAATGGTTGGTGGTCCGCCAAAGAACCTCAGTACATAATCAGATAGTATTAAAAGTTCATAGTGGGGAGGGCAATTAAGGAAGAGGTTTAAAACGGCTCCTTTCTGGGGCACGAGGGGTGGTGATAATGAAAAAATAAATATTGGAGTAGAGAGAGGGTGATGCACAGCAGAAGGATGGGACCATTCTGGATAAAACAAATAAATGTCCAGTCCCCCTTCCACTTCCCACAGCCGCTGACCCCTCTCCAAGCCTGTACCTTCCCACAGCACAGCATCCCCTGCTCATTCCCAAACACCATAACACACGTGGTTGTGTATAGTGCCCTTCTTCTGAAGATGGAGAACAGCCCCGTCACTGGCCATTCACACCTGGGGGAAGCCCTTCCCTCCAACCCATCACCCTGGGACTTGGCTGGCCCCACGGTCCTTGTCCCTTCTCTTCTCTCCGAGTCCCTGGGAGAATCCCTAGCTCAGATCCTTCTCCATCTTGGGTGCCAAACTAAATCTAGGCATTTCCACTGTTTGACTTTTACCAAGCAAACCACCCACCTTCCTTCCAGACTACCCTGAGTTTGTCTTTCATAATCAAAAAAAGGCTTGAAGGCATATCAGAAGTAAAAAGGCTCCTCTACCCAGGAGTCCACCCCAAGGAATACAAAGCTCACAATCAACAGTTTTGTATTAGCTTGCCCTGATTACAGTCGCAAACAGGATTTCTCCCACCAGCGCAGCTTCTGAAAGCCAAGAAAGGCTGTCCAGAGGACAGAGGATCACGGGTTTTGTGTGTTTTTTATTATTCTTGTTATTTGTTTTTAACCCATTACATTTAGAGAGGTCAAGTTCAGACTTCATGACCTTCTAGGTTCCCTTAGGTCCCCAGGGGTGAGATGAGGATTCAGATGCAGGGAGTACTTATGGGAAGTACTCCCAGGAGAGATTCAGAAAAGAAGGGGCAAAGCAGGAGAGAAACGGCAAGCAAGTCCCACAGCAGTGAGATCCCAGGCCAAGTCCTAGTCTCCCTTGACCTCACAGAAGCCCCTAGTGTTAGTTACATCTAGAGTTCTCCTGCTTCCAGCTAAAGGAGCACCAGCCACTCAATGGCTAAGCGTCCCTTTGAGGGTTGGGGGATGCAAACTCCTGGATACCTGGGGATCCCCACCTCATGCAAAATATGGTTCTAGTTTTCCCCAGAGCACTCCACGTCTGAGGGGGATTGGTCTGGAAGCACAAGGAATGCCCTGCCAGGGAAGAATGTGGCCGAGCACCTATGTGCCTTCTCTAAAGACCCTTTTAGAACCAGAATGGATCTAGCTTCCTTCCAGCCTTTCCCCCATGCCCTAGCTCTACGCTGTGCCCACCCAACCAGGCCCCAGCCCAGACCAGCCCACCTGCTCTTGGCCAGCTCCTTGCTTTTGCTCACCCTGACTCCAGCATCTGGAGTAAAGGTCTGCCCTTTTCCATCTGTTTAAACACTCAAGGTACTTCCACAGCACCTTCCCCTGAAGTCCCCTTCATCATTCCCTGAGCTGCCCCATGCCTGGTACCATCTCTCAGCTCCCATCATGCTTCCTTCTGCCCAGACCTCACGGGCTCCATATCTTTCCCTCTCCTGGCACAATCCCCACAGTTCCCAGGCCATGAGCTTGGCCTTGAGGTCAGAGCCTCTGCTCTCTGTTGAAGAGGACCGTTATGAGGCTGACCATGGAGAGGCCCAGTGACATGTATTGAAGAGCCCTGGTGGGCTCCGTGCCAATCCATTGGCTCTCTTTCTGAGTCTGCCCACCCTTCTGAGTCTTGCCAACCAATCATCTCCCACCAGGAGCACGCTCTGGCCAAGCCGATCTGACCAGGTCCAGCCGAGTCATATCCTGGCCCAAGACTGGAATGGGGTTTCCACCCTGTCACCTTCAAGTGAAGGAGGACATCTGCTCAACTCCCCATTTTTTCCCATAAATACTCCCCACCACTTCTGGGGCCAGGCTCTATGCAACAGCGTGGGGAAGGGGGGGAGCAGAAATAAATAGAGGAGGGGAGGCTGGGGCTCTGCCTTCAGGAAGGGATTCCCTCTCTCCTCCCCAAGCTGGTGGGGGCCAGCCTCAACTGCCCCAGGGGCACTTACAGAAGAGTCCCCATTGAGGAAGAGCCTGGGGCTGACTCTGGCCTGTAAGATTTCATGGGGGGGGGGTCACACTCTGGGGCTGACACTGTCAGATCAGTCTGCCTTGAGGAAGCAGGTGGAGGGGAGGAGGACCTGACCTGAAAAGTGTGCCAGGCAGAGAGATCAGAGTCAACACAGAGTATCTAAGGTTCTTAAGTCTCCAGGGCCTGAACCCACCTAGTCTACAACCTCCAGGAAAAGCTAAATGCCCCACTAATCACATTCCTCAGATGCTTTCCCCTCACATCCTAAGATGCTGGAATGGCTGTTTAAAGCTTTTAAAACTCCCTACAGCAGGCCTACCTTTAGAAGTTCCAAGGGCTGCTTCGGCACCATCCAACAGCAGTCTTCACCTCCTGAGCCCTGACCCCGCTACAGGCTGGACCTGTCCCCACCACAGGCCAATACTTCTCAGCCTTGCGTGACATTAGGATCCTTGAGGAACGTACTGAATCCTACCAGTGCCTGAGGTGTCCCCCAACCCACCACTCAACCTATAATCAGAATCCCTTGGGGGATGGGCGGGGTGGGGGGAGGACTGGCATCCATGCTCCATGTATTTGCTGTCATTGGTGTTTGGGTTTTTTTAATTCAGCATTTATTTTCACATTTACAGACAAGATGGAAGAATGATCAGAAGTATACCACAGACCCATTGCCCACATTTACCAATAATTTACATTTTGCTTGACTGTCCTGTGTGTGTGTATTTCTGAACTATTTGGAAGTGTGTTAGAAACATGGTGCCCCTTTATCCCTAAATGTGTACTTCCTAAAAGCAAGAATATCCTTTTATCCACAGTGTAGTTATCAAAATCAGGAAGTTGAACATGGATATATTACCGTTATTTAATCCTGATGCCACATTCACATTTCAATGATCCCAAGAGGTGCTGGAGCCCGGTAAAGCTCCCCAGATAATCAGAAGATGCCCTCTGGCCCCAGATGAGACCCACCTGAGCCACTCTGTGCTGGGGACACAACCCCAGCCCTGGCGCCCTCCTCCCTTTCTCAATCCCTCTCTCTCCAAGTTGGGGAGCTCCTGCCGAGGCAAAAGGGGCGGGCTGATGAAAGGCGTTAACCCTTTGTCTGCAGGCTGGACACAGAGGTTGGCCCCTGGCTGGCCGTCCCAGGCAGCAGCCTCTGCCCAGCACCGCTATAAATAACCTGGAGGGCGGGCTGTGGGGCGGTGTCACGCTGCCCTGGCCTGGTACGCAGGAGAGAGTGGCCCCTGGGCCTGGAGGCTTACCTTGGCCTCGGTATCCCGTGTGGAGGGAGGGGACCAACTGGGCTCCAGCTGGGGGAGGGGCGGACGGGGCGGGACCTTTGCGCTGGAGCCCTGTGCTCCTTTCCCCATACTCCGCTGGCATGGGGGGTCCCGTGGGGCCCCCGCTCTTCCTCCACGCCCCACACTGGCTCCTCTGCCTGCTCTGCCTCCTCCCGCAGCTGCTTAAAGTAAGTGCAGGGCGTGAGGTTCCGTATCAGGGTGGGGGCGACCGAGGCGGTGCTGGGAACTCCGCCATGGGAGGTGGGTCTCAGTGCCGGATTACAGGACCAGGTTTCACTCAGCCCGGTTAGGAGATGGGTGACTTGGTGGCGGGAGTGAGGTTGGGATCCCTGTATGGGAGGAAGGGTGGAGATGGATCTCTTGCCTGGTTGAGGGAGGCAGGTGGAGGGGAGAGGGAACAGACGTCAGCTAGAATGGGACATGAAGACCCTTTACCGCCCAGCAGAGTGTTGTGGGTGAATCTCTAGTGTCTAGGGCATGCCCCTCCTCAGGTCCAGAAATTCCCTATCCCCTGCCCATTTTGTCCCCTCCCCCGTGGGTCCCTCTCCACCTCCCCACCACACCATCACCCTACACCCTTCCCTGAAAGAGAACGCCAGAGGTGCACCCTCTGTCTCATGCCACCCTGTCCCTACCTGCCTCTCGCTGCGTTAAAGCAGGCAACTGCCAGTTCCAACTGAACAATGGGAAGAGGGGGCACTGGGAAGATCAGCCTAGCCCAGGGTTTCTGAAAACAGTGGGCAAAGGCCACCCCCACCCTGTGGCCCGAGTCAGGGTGTGCAGGTGGGTGCTGGGGTGGAGGGTGGATGGGTGTATTCAGAAAGATCTGACGAGGTAGGGGTGAGGCTAGGAGGGAATGGTTCTCAAAAACAGATGCAGGAGGAACCCACCCCAAACCCTCTCCCCATTTTACAGATGGAGACACCAAAGCTCAGAGAAGGAAGGACATCTGTTCTAGGTCATGCTTCTCATGAAGAGCCACAACAATTAAAGGGTTCAGAGAGGCAAGAGGGGCCCAGAGGCCACACAATTCAGGGGAGAAGAACCAGGCTAGAAGTTAGGGAACCCAGTGTTGTACCAACTCTACCACACACCAGCCTCTGGTGTCATGGGCCTCGATGTCCTCATATGTACGCAGAAGACTCATTTGTTTAATCGTCTTTCAGCAGATAGACAGCAACCACGGCCAGTGGCAAAATGGCTTTGCCAACACACCTGATTCAAATCCTTGCTCTGTTACTTAGCGTGTGACCTCGGACAGGTTACTCAGATCTTCTGAGCCTCGGGTCCTCATGGGTAAAATGGAGGTGGTATCAGTGCTTACCAGATAGAGTATCGTGAGGAATCGTTTAGATAATCTAAGTAAAGCTCTCAGCACCGTGACTGGCACAGAATAAGCCCAGTAACTCCAGCTATGGTTTACTGCCAGGCACTAGAGACAAAGCACGATCCCCTCTAGGGGCCCTGCCCTCCCAGTGGTCTGGTCAGAAGAAGGAGAGGGGCCGGTCAGTGCCCCCTATGGGCAGCCAGCCCTCATACTTGCCAGGTCCTTTTAATGACATTGAAGGTTGTACTTGGGATGAGTAGAGGCTGTGGAGTGGGTTCACTACCACCTGTGTCCTCCCACACTTACCCCAGATGCCCTGGGCTTTGAGCTCTTTTTGCCACCTGCCAGTCATCCTTGAGATACATGCTTTTCAAGGGAGCCAGATGTGAAACCCAGGGTTGCCCCTTGACCCTCCCCTCCAAGAGCCATGATGCTGACCGCAGAACCTGGTGAGCCGGGGAGGGCTTCTGGCTGCTGGCCCAGAGCCAAGGCCAGTTGAAGGGTGGCAGGGGTGGGGGGATATATATCTGTGGCAGGGTCCCCTGGGTTCTGGGGGTGTCAAAACTAGGAACCTGAGAGGCAACAGTCTGCATCCCCTTAGAATCAACCAGAACCTCCCCCTAGTTTCCTGGGAGACCCCAGGCTGAGACTGAAGATTGGTCACATGTCACCACCGGGAGAAGAACTGAATCATGATCTCCTTGGCCCCAAAGCGCAGACTTCCTTGTGGTAACGACATTTATTTCTGGGTCCTTGTCCAACTATTCCAAGATTTTTGCTCGTTGTGATAAGAGGGCATGGGACCCAGAGCCGGAGGTGGGAGGGAAGGCACTGTAGGAGAGACCTGGCCTCCAGCCCTCTCATTCACTGAACTGGCATTTAAGGAGGACGTGGCACAGCGGATTCCTGAGGGGGAAAATGCCAGCCCACAGCTCCTGCCCTACGGAGTTGATGGCCTAGAAGGAGCCACTGGTGGAAAGAAAATAATGGTAAAGAATTGAGTGTGCATTTACAAACACTGGTTTTTGGAACTAAGAAAGTTGTGTGCAGGTTATGATAAAGTCTGCTGGGAGGTGGATAGGACAGCTTGGGTAAGGACAGGGCACCCCCAGAGGAGAGCCGTGGGGAGAGCCAGGAGTGAGGGAAGGCCCAGACAAGCCCCAACCTTGAGAAGAGATGGTGCAGGCTTTGGGGGTCTGGTGGGCCCTGGTGGGATCAGACATCTGTCCCAAGAGGACGGGGAGCTCTGGGAGCTTCCTGAGTAGGGGAGAGGCCTGCCCTGATCTGCCATTATGGAAATTCCAGCTGGTGGTTTAATGGGGAGGACACGCTGACCCAGCCCGCACTCAGAACCCAGAGGAGCCAAGTTTTGACCTTGGTGCTCCCGGTTTCCCTCCAAGGGCTTTGGGAAGCAGCTTTCTTGAGACAGCATATAATCATGAAGCCTATCTTGTGCACCAGGCACTGGGCTGAGGGCGGAAAGTGAGACCGTTCTTTGCAGGCAGGAAGAGGTGGAGGGAGGAGGCTAAGTAACATGACCACTGGATTCCCAAACTCTTTGATTTTAACCTTTTGAACTATTCACCTTCCCCTCTGTGAAGACCCCAGGAGTCTACCAGGCCCTCTTGGACCTTTGGGCAGCAAAATACTGCTGCCCCCCCCCATCATCAGGGTCTCAGAACAGCCCTTCTGTGGCCTTTTGCTCCAGGTCTTGCCTTCTGGTGGGGCCATTCATCCTGAGAAGATTCAGCTACCAGAGAGAAGACCAAAGCTCCAAAAGTCTGGCTGCACAGTCCTCCCCAAGACCAAGGACAGGGCCCTGCACCCCTTCCCCACACACCCAACGTGCAGCCAGGGGGCTCTGGGGTCATTGCCAGAAGCTAATTCGTCTAATAACTTTTCCCCAAAATTAAGCTACTTTCTGGGTAGTTGACGAAGCCCACCATCCAATTTATTCTCTGTTTTTTGCCACTTTGATGATGTTTATGTACTTTTTAAAAATACCAGTTTGTCTGAGAGCACTGCTTACTTAATTTTGTATTCCTGGCAAGTCTTAAATTTGCACCACTTTACGAATTACAGGACTATTCTGTACCCTCTCTACTGTCATTTACTACTTTATCTGATTTTAGCCATTATTAGGAGTCCTCAGCCAGTTTGTCTAAAGACCCTTTATTCAAAATTCTTATTTTTTAAGATGTCATTTAAAGCCCACCAGAGGGAAGAATAGATTATTCAATATTTTGTTTATTCCCTTTCGCATCTACACAGGGCTTACCACATGCTCAGCCCTGTTCTAAGCATTGCTATGTATTACCTATTTTAAGCTTCATAATACCCATAAAGGATAAAACCTTCATTACCCCCATTTTACAGATCAGGAAGCTGAGGCAAGGTCATGTGCCCAAGATCAGTCATCTGGTCGTGGCAGGGTCAGGATTCAAACCAAGAAGGCTGACTCCAGATTCTATTCCCTTTACAAAAATTTAATTAGGCTACTCAGACAGATCCCAAACAAATAAGAATGGAATGATTTTAGGTTATCTGGACATTAGATGAGTTGATGATTAAGAGGATAATTTTAAACCTAGAGATCTATTCTAGGGCATCCTCCTGGGCAGCCACCTGCCCCTTTATGGGGCCTCCCCGCCCCCCCACCAGGGTTTCCTCCATCCTCAGACATCTGTGTGAGGGCCCAGGGCTTGGGATAGGTAAAGGGGAGAGGCGTGGAGAAGAGACAGCCCCAGGCTGTCAGAGGTGAGAAAGAGCACATGATAAGGAGAGGCCTGGAAGTTTCTCCAGGTGAACTGTTGGCAGTTAGAACTGGATGGGAGAGTGGGCATCTTAGAAAGAGGTACCTGCTGGAACCCTCAGTGATGGGAGGGCCCACAGGAAGCTGCTGGGGCCCTGGGGGTCTTCACTTAAAGCCCAGCACCTGTTAAGTTAGACTTGAGTATCTAGTCGCCCCTTCCAGGAAGCCTGCCCACATACTACTTCCTTCATATGCCCGCCAGCCCCTTACCCTCTGCCTTAGTCAGCCTCCGCCCTGGCACTGCCTCCTGTGTGTCTGCTCAGGGCTCAGAGCCAGCCTCTTCCTTACCTCCTGCTGTACCCCTCACTTCTCCTCCCTTTCTCATCCTCTCTTCCCCCTCTGCTCCTCCTCCCTCCCTTCTCCCCTTTCCCTTTCTCCCCCTTTTCTCCTCTCCTCCTCTTCACTTCACCCTTCCACCCCCCAGGGGCCTGAGTTTCTTCCTCCTCTAGCCCTAGCTGGGCTCAGTGAAACCAGTGAATGAAAGAAAATAGTGGGGAGGAATCCTCCCCCTCCCAGAGGAGTCCTCTCTGACCTTGGGCAGGGAGGGAGGAGGCAAGGAGGGAGCTCACCCCATTCCCCTCTGGTGACTGGCAGCCTGGCCACAGGACCTGTGGTCCCGTAAATCTCCACGGCTTAGACCAAGGGCTAAATTTAGAGGCAGCTTTGTAGCCAGACCAGGAGGGAGCACTAGGCTGGGCGACACCCCGGCTCCAAGGAGGTAGCACCTTTGAGGCCTCCCTGGTCCCTGGGGCACAGGTTCTGCCCGGACAGAGCCCAAGGTAGATGAGCAGCTGGCATCTTGGCCCTGGCCTCTTGCCGCCTCCTCCTCCTGCCAGGGCCTCTCCCCCACCCTTTCTAACGTGAAGGCTTCCAATTCCAGGCACACAGGGGCTGGAACCAGGAACTGGGCTGGCTCCAAAGTGAAAATGGAGAGAGAAGGAATCTGACAAGTAGGAAGAGCCCAGAACCTGAGCTGCTGGAATTGGGGGTAGGGGTGCAGCTCCACCTGGCTGAGGGGGGTCGTGGTCTTATCCATCCATCCATCCATCCATCCAGTTTTCAGCCAACAAACACTTACTGAGCACTGGCTATGTGCCAGGCTCGGGACTGGGAACTGGGGACACAGATGCGAACCAGACAGATGTGGACTGCCTAGAGTCTCACTGGGTAGAGGTGAGGGCTGGCAGGTTGCTCTCTGTCCCTAGGACACCTAAGAGCTGGGTGCAGAAGCCTAGAGTGTCCCTTGCAGAAGAGAGGATAATCCAGGGGGCAGGTACCAAGGGGGGCTCAGAATAAGTTATAAAGCCCAAACTTCTCCACGTGCAAGGCCCAGCCCAGCTGGCTGGGTCTGCACATATTCCAGCTGTGACCCAACCCCCTGCCCATGGGCCCCACTGCACGGCGAGAACAGCTTCTTTCTTGAGTGGTCTCTGGAGCCCCACAGCCACCCTTTTGGGGACTGTTAGGGACTCTCCACATCTCTGGACCACAGCCTACCCTTCCTCACCCAGGACCAACTCTTCTGTGTATCTGACCAAGCCACAACCTACCAGACAATCTGTCTGGTCTTGCGTCAGCCCCTTACCTGCTGTGCAGCCTTGAGAGGTGACTTGGCCTCTCTGGGCCTCAGTTGCCTCTTCTAGAAAATGGGGTTATTCGCAACTACCTCGGAGGCTGTTGTGGGGCTCGAATGAGCTGTGGTAAAGCACTTAGAGCTGTGTTGAGCCCATCCTAAGTGCTGGTTTCCCACTAATGAAGCCTCTCCTTCCCACCTATCTCCCTCTACCCTGTTAATGGCGTCCTCAGACCAGAGGCTGGCAGCCTCCTGACCAGGTCCTGCACTTTCTTGCCTCTGAACCTTCATTGGCTCAGCTTCTGCCCCAGGGATCACTTTCTGCTCTTCTTATCCTTCCCCCAACTTGGACGCAGCTGTTATCCTTTTGGACTGAGCTCCAGTGCCCAACCCTCCATGGAACCCTGAGTCTCCTTACCCAGCATGCGCTGGGCACTGATGAACGGGGTGCCCAAGGTGAGGTTCAAGCTGTATCTTCAGGGACCCAGTGTTGGGAGGGGTGCTGAGGGCTAAGGGGGATCAGTGCTGGTTAGAGAGCTGGGGAAGAAGGAACATAGGGTTTAAGGAAGCTTTTCTCAAAGAGAAGGATTTGAGTTGGGCCTTGGGACTCCCAAGAATGGGGCTTGAAGCCCCACCCCTATGTCTGAGCTCTCTTATTGGACCCCTCCTAAAGGCCTTGCCAGGGGCCACCATTTAACATGTTCCGGGCTCCTGACCTGCAGTCACTCGTTTAAGGTACGCCAAAACCCTATGGGGTTGGTATTATCTCCGTTTTAAAAGACGAGGGGAGCCAGGCTCAGAGAACTTAAGTCACTCGGCCGAGGCCACTGAGCTAACAAGCAGTGTGCCCAGAGACCTGAACATGGTAGACTCTCAGAGTCTACCATCTCTGAGAGCTCGTGGCCCAGCCCTTGAGGTGGGACTATTCATGTCTGTGTCTCTGCTTTCCTTGGCCCACTGAGAGCAGCAACCTCTTCTTCTTCCTCCCTGCCCACCCAGCACTCCCAGCAGCCACGGCTCTGCCCAAAATAGGCACCTCCAGGGTCTGTCGTGATTTATTTGAGTCAAACCCACCCCATCAACCCGTTGAAGAGAAGAACATCTTTAGCTCTGCTGGGTTATTGGACTGGTGGAGAAGTTCCAGAAGATGGAGCCTGGATCTGGGAATTATTCCAAACCCTCCTCTGATCTGCTCACCCAAGCAGCCCAGGTCTGAGCAGCATATCAATACGGAGCACAGCACCCTGTGCCCCAGTGCTCTGCTCATCGAGGAGGCTCGGCCCCAGCCTCAGCCCATAGCTTCAGATGCAGGGGCATCCCAGCAATCCCTGGATCCTGGTGGAGGAGGCCCTGACCCTCCCCTCCCCCGTGCATTCAGACTGTGTGCTGAAAGATGGACAGGAGACACCTGAGTGATGGGACCATGATGAGGCAGTTGGTGGCTTTGAGAGAAGGAGCTTTCGTTTAAGACGCAAAGTCTGACCTGCCTGAGGGTCCACCCTCAACACCATGTGCCTCTGGGTCAAGCATTGCCTCTGCCATGAGCTCCAGATGAGGCTGACTCGCTGGAAATTCTGTTCCTCCGTGGAGGGCACTACTAGCTGCTTCATAAACAAAAAGGGGCAAGGAGGGGGTTGGGAAACGTATGATGGGTCAGGCCTGGGGCCCCCACTCTGCTCAGATCCAGCTGAGGGTGGGACCTCAGAATTGGAAATCTGGGGACTGAGAGTGTTCCCTCCCCTTCCTAGCCCACCTCACCCCTGGCAGGGGCTCCCTGGGCAGCAGGGCCTGCAAGGCCTTCCCAACGCCCGAAAGCTGATGCTGAGGAGCTCCCAGTAGCCACTGGGGTATGGGTACAGCTGACCATGGGCCCTAGTGTCTCTCTGTCCTGCAGGCCAAGATGCCAGAGCTCCTGGCTCGTGGGAGCCCCTTACAGACACACACACACACACACACACACACACACACTACAACTATACTACTCACACAAGTACACATGCCACACAGACATAATACAACCCCCACATACACTCACACTGATCACACACACCACACATGCCCCTGCTCCCCCACACCTCCTTCCGTTCCCAGTCTCCTAGGGGAGAGTTGGCTGGTCTCAGGTGCGGTGACAGCCTAGGAATGGGGTCCCTGCCACCCTAAGCTCTCTGAGGAGCAGCAGGCCGTGTTCGCCCATCTGGCCAGGAGGGGTCATTTATTAGGAGCTCCAGGCCAGCATGCAGAGACGAAACATGCAGGCCCTGTCCCAGCACAGGAAACAGACTGAGCCAGATGTGGGGGGATGTGATGTTTGAGGGCTATGGGGCTCTAGCCCCCGGGAGACATCCTGGGGCAAACATTGACCCAGCTACCAGCGAGAGAACATGTGACCGGCAAGGGGAAGGGGAGGGACTGCCCACTGGTGGGCAGTGCCTTCTAGAATCCCAGAATCAGAAATGTCAAGGTAGGGAGAGGCACAAAAATCATCTTGCATACATACACAAGAGCACAAGTGCATTCACACACACGCATACTGGCCACAGCATAGGAAAAAATGGTGGCCTTGGGAGACGAGAGTTAGAATTCTAGAGTGCCAAGCTCTTGTTAAATCTCACACTATGCATTCCCCAGCCTCTCTGCCTTTGCACACACTGTGCTCTCTACCTAGGATGCTCTTCCTGGCACCCTCCTTTTTAGCTGGGCAAACTCCTACTCTATCTTCAAAGCCCACATCTGCATGACCTCCTCCAAGATGCTGCCCCATTCTGCCTCAGCAAATTGTAGATGCTGTAACAACTTGGTCCCCCATCCATCTTTCCCATCAAAAGATGGTCCCTCAGGGGCAAAGATAACCACATTTGCTTTATTTCTCTATGTCCAGCACCCATTCTCATGGTTTTTTCCAAAAGATGGGGTCCTGGATAGTCTTTATCTTTTAAATGAAATTGCCATGGTTACATCAAGCATGTCTGTTTCCTGGTGAGTATCCATGTTGGCACAGTGATCCCTTTCTTTTCCCCTACTCATTCTTCTGCCTGCCCCCAAAGTGCCACCTCTTCCAGGAAGCCTTCCCTGTTCTCCCAAGTCCAGGTTAGGTGTCTCCCCTATGAGGAGACACCCTTGGTCATAACTGCCTGTTTACCTGTGTAACAGGGAAACAAAGTCACATCGTCTGCTCTCCTCCCCTTCTTTCTATGCCTTCTGAGTGTAGGGGATCTCTACCTGGCCTGGGACTGTCCCAAGGACACCCAGTGGTTTTCCCAACCAGGGCCAGACACACAGTAGGTGTTCTACAGATACTGGATCGGTAAATGAACAGCTGGTAGACACCCACCCATCCTAAGGAGGAGAGCACTGGGGACCAGGGGCTGGATGGCTCAGATTCCAGCCTTGGAGGTCAAGCTGCCCTGGACCATTTCTAAGTCCTTGTCAGCGTGCCGGTCCTGACCAAGTTGCCATCCTGCTGCATGGCAGCCATTTCCCTCCTCAGTTTCCCTTTCTATATAGCAGAAGTGAGAGAGGTGAGGGCTGAGGGATAGAACAGGGTAGGAGGAACAGGCAGGAGCTGGCAGTGGCTAACCTGGGCCTGACCTTGGCCCCGTGTCCCTCCCATCCTCTAGGCTGCCGGGCCGAGCCGGGCGCCCGTGGCCCTGCCCCCATGGGCGCTGCTGGAGCAGTATTGCCTTGGACTCACAACCCTGGCCAACAGATCAGGTATGCACGTCAGCCCCCGAGTGGATCCCGGGAGATTGGGGGGTGGGTCGGGGCCAGGAAGGAGGAGGCAGCTCTCCTGGACCAGACCCAGCTCTGTGGGGTGGTGAATGGTGACTGGCTTCCTGACTTTCGTCTCTGTCCTGGGACCGGCCCCTCCCCTATTTGGGGCTCAGGTTCTTCACCAGTGATAAAGGCCTTGGCCCTCAGCTTCCAGCTCCCTGCATCTAAAGGAAGCTGGCTGGGCTGGCATGCTAGAACCAAAGGAGGGGGCCCCACTCTGCTTATCAACTTGAGCAAGAGCGGCAGAAGGTGTAAACTACATTTTCCGGTTGCCGTGACTACAGATGTCCCCCTCCGAGTAAGGACTTGTAACACAGCAGCCAGGGCCCCTGAATTCTGACCCCTCGGAGTCTGCCAGCAGTGGACTCCGAGTCCAGGTCAGCCCCTGCAGAGCTCAGAAGAGCTGTGGGCTCTCATAGGCTCTGGAAATCTGTCCCCAGGCCCCACCCAGTGTTCTGGCATTGTCAGGTCTGCACCCACAGGAGCAGCAGGGAGAGACGAGGGCTGGGGAGTGCTCAGGGCCATGGAGCTCCTGCCAAGGCCACAAGGAGGTCATGGCACTTCCAGCAGTGGGGTCCAGTCAGGTATGTGAGAGGAAAGCCTTGTGGCCTGCCTTCCTGACAGTGGAGTGGTCCGGAGCTCAGGTGCAGGGGTCAGACAGACTCAAGCCTCCATCTTACCTCCTCCACTTAGAAGCACTGTGGCCCCAATGAGTCACCTAAGCCTTCCGCGTTCACTAACCGGCGGATGCCATGGACTACCACATACCACACACTGTTACACAACAGTAACATATTTTCTCACAGTCCTGGAGGCTACGAATACAAGATCAAGGTGTTGGCAGAGTTGGTTTCCTCTGAGGCCTCTCTCCTTGGCTTGGAGATGGCCGCCTTCTGCCCTGGGTCTTCCCACAGTGCACGTCTGTGTCCTAGGCTCCTTTCTCACAAGAATCCTAGTCACAATGGATGAGGGCCAGCACTGATAACCTCATTTTAATTTCATTACCAATTAATCTCCAAATAAGGTCACATTCTGAGGTACTGAGAGCGTATGGATTTAGAGGGACAAAATTCAGCCTAGAAGACCACCTAAGCCTCAGTCAGAAACAGGTCTGAGTCGGCCTCAGAGGCTTACTGTGATGTTTGAAGGAGAGATCATAGAGACACCCAGCATGGGCCAGGTCAAGCACCCAGGAAATGAGAGCCCCCCCATTTCAGGAGGATCCAACCTTCCCCCCACCAGAGTGCTCTGCTCTGAGAGGCAATACTGGTTTATCAGGATTCTCCCTGCCCTGCCCTCCAGCACATAGCACAGACCCTCGCCTTCCCCATGACCCCTGGTGGACAGTACCCCACCCCTTCTCCCCTGAGTTTAGTGGGGAGGGACTCAACCTCACCAAATACGAGGCCTCCCCTGCTTAACTCATAATGTCATTCATCTGTTTGCAAACGGGATACATTACATGGATATAATTTGGAAGAAAAAATATTTTTAAAAATTAAAGAAGACAATGAGTGTTCATTATTCTACAACCTGGGAATGTTGATAATGTTTATATCCCCTAGGAGTTTATCAACCTATCGAGCTTCATGTTATTTCTTTTGTGTTTTTAAAAAACACATTGATGATTCTGTGTCTACAGTTTTGGAGCCTACTTTCTCCTCTTATAACTCAGTGTGAGCTTTTCCCCATGCCATTAAATGAGCATTCTCCATATCACTGATGAGACTGCCCAGCAGCGGTGGTGGGGACACATCCTCCTTCCTTCACCACGCCTTTAAGGTGGGACGCATAGGCAGTTAGGATGCCCTTGGGCCTGACGAATAGTTTCTCAGGTCCCCACATGAAACTGACCTCATTTTAAGTGTCCAGGGATTGAGAAAATGCATGGTGACTGACGTAAGTTCAGAAAGAAGCAAAACTCAACCATCTATTGTTTAGACCTACATACACATGATAAAACTGGAAAACTAAGAGCAAGGGAATGATAAACGTTTGAGAGAATGTTTCCTCTGGGGAAGGAGTATTTAGATAAATATGTAAGTGGTTGGCAATGATCTCATTTTGGATTCGGTGGTAGATTTAGATTCCTTAAATTTACTACTACATCTGAACTTCCGTAAAAGAGAACTAAAATAAAATAAAGTTAGGCCATGTGTGGGCTAATGATGACAAGTGGTCATAAGTCAAAAGCTGTGACCAGTTAAAATGTATGCCTCTGAGGTCCAAATAAAGAAAAACCACACATAATTACAAGAGACTTCAGGCAGGCTTTAAATGGATTATTTCTGTTTTGTTCATCAGAGAGGCACCTAATAGGGCATAGATCATAATCCATGTTATTTGTTCAGTCCATAGGCAATATAAGGGTCCAAATGGATTCAGGAATCCCTTAAAACAAAATAACTCCCCAATCCAACATGTGTATACACATACACACACACATACACAGCCCGCCGGGCTGGTCAAACGGCCTTGGCCAAGAGAGCCTTGGCCAGAAGACAGAGTTGTGCCAAGACCTGGAGCGTTCTGATGGGTGCAGGAGATCAGTCAGTGAACAAGACCAGCCCTGCCATGGGGGGGGGGGGGTAGAGGAGACAGTGGAAAAATCAACCTTGGTGTGACACAGACCAACCCTAAGAGATGGAGGCACCAAGGAGGCCCTCCCAACCCAGACAAGACAAAGGAGTGCAAAGTCAATGTTTGCATGTTTGAAGGGCACGTGGGAGTCAGCCAGGCTAACTGGAGTGTAGAGCGGTAAGGGCGTTCCTTGCAGAGGGAGGTCTAGAATGGTTCCGGGGAATCACAAGTCGTCCCAAAGAGCATCTGAAGTTTGACAGGAGGGAGAGCATGAAGGGTAGACAATCTGGAAGAGTATCCTTGACAGTGCTTAAGAGCTGAGCTCCATCCTGAGGGCAACGGGGAGCCACTCTTAAAGGAAGAATGCCATAATCTTAATTATAGAAAAATCACTTCGTCTGCCTAGTGGAAGAGACAGGGAGCCCGGTCCAAATGCTGCTGAGGTGAGGATGGCCCAGGGGTTGGAGAGGGAAATTCTTTTTGTCCATATGTCAATGAGAATGTGGGATTAGAAGGTTGCTGAGGGCCCTGCCCCGTCCCATGGTTGGACTTGAAGATACCATCTCCCCTTGGCCATCATCCCCTGTGCCAAGGATGTGTGGGGGAAGAGTGTCTGGCCTGGGGGTGCTGTCTCAAAAGTGCCTCCAGACAAGAGTAGGGCACCTTCTGGCCTCAGCCAAGACTCCCCACCCTCAGCAGCCCCTGATGACTCCCAGTCAACCCCACAACTTTGACCCAATCTACCTGCTCCTCGTGTATTCATTCTGACTGAGCACAGACCCAAGGAGAGGCAGAGACAGAATCTATCCCCTTAAATCCTATTTTCCAGCTCACATTTGATGGATGGTGGGGTGAATGAGAGAACATGTGTGATGCTGTCAAGACACATGACAGCGAGACGCTGTGTGTGTTTCCAGTGTGCTCTGCATGCCTATTTTGCTGTGTGCTGAAGGACCATGTGTGTGCCCAGGCTCGCCTACAACTGCCCACTGCCACAGCAGCTGACATCAGAGGTGGGCCGGGAACACCTGCCTCACCCCGTGCTCCTCCTGACACATCCCAGCACCTGTCACACTTCCATGAACCTACTTGCATCCTGTCTCCCTAGTCCCCGGGGGGACACACAACCATCCCATTACCTCCCCTCCTGGCCCCAACCCCAGTGCCTGGCCTGCTAGAAGATCTCCATCTCCGGGGGCCTGCCTTCCGCCACTGCTTCCTTAGTTAGCAAAAAGGCCCCACCGTTTATCTGTTTGTAGTTAGATTTAATCAGTTGAAAAAATTTTGAGCTCTCTATAGTTTCTTCCTCATTTACCTATTTACAAACACTCAAGTGAGCTGTAAAATCAACTTGTTCCAAAGCTGCTGCCTTCAGGTCCCTCTCTGCCACATCTAGAATAACACACGATTACGCCCATAATAATAGGATCCATGAAGAGATGGCCCTGTGTCCTGGAAACCAGGGCACCTTGGGTCTGTGGGTCTGTACACTGACCCTGACTGCCCAGCTGAGATGCAAAACAGCCTTTGGGTCTGCCCCTGAGATAGTCACTTCCCAGAGGGATCTTAAGGATGTGTGATCTCCCAGTTAAGAGCCATCCAAGTCTCCCAGGCCATCCTACTCTGCAGAAACCTGTATGACAGGCAAGAAGTCCCTGGCCTCTGGTCACTGGGCACTCACCACACCAGCACAGTGGCTCTGATGATAAGCACCCTAATAACTTAGCTTGATTTTTCACTCTTTTCCCCTGTACTATGATCAGTGTGTGAAGGACCCTCCTTTATGCACGAATACAACTATTCCCGGGTGAAGACATGGGCTGACCCTGCCAGCCACATTCTAGCGTATGTGGGATCCTGTGGGCTGGGGTTCAGCCTGGGGCTGGGGACAGGACTTGGCCTTGGGTTAGGTTGTGGACTCAGGTCAGAAACTGGGGTTGGGACTCAACCTATCTTCCCTTGCTCCTGGCACAGGCTACTATACTATGAACACCCAGTGACCTTTGCGTCTTCGGCTACACATTGCTAAGCCAAGGGCTCTAACGGTACATTCAAGAGGTAGAAGATCGGCCTGGCTGGCAGACCTGCCCCTGGTACCTGCCAACCAGAGAGACCTGGAGAGATGCCAGTGCTCATCTCTGGTCTCAGTGCCCTCTGGCTCTCGGGCTCTGCCTTCCCAGTGACCAAAGCATTCATATGGAGAGTGGTGGAACTGGAACATACCAAGGCAGGCCAGCCCCCCTCTTCCCCTCTCTCTGCTTAGGACACAGGGTTAGCTCAGGGTGCTGTTGGCCTTCTCTGGCAGGCTTCTTCCCAGGGGAGGCCAGCAGGGGGGAGGACAAGACTAGTTCCCCTGGGACTTCCAGCCCAGTGGGGACTGGGTCCCAGCTCCCCCTGCGCTCTAAAGATAGAAACATTCAACACACACTCACACACACATGTACACCTTCCTCAGGCTTTGTGTCTCAGAACTCAGAGCCAGAGACTCTCAGGGCTGGGAGGGGCCTCAGAGAACATTTGGAGGAAACATTCTCCAAGAACTCTTGGAGAAACAGCCCCAAGAATGGGGGTAACATCCAGGGAGAGTAGACACAGAGGCAAGACCAGAACTCAGCCTGAGTTGAGGTGTACCATACCCAGTCCCTGTCTCCTGAGCCCAAATACACACACACACACACACACACACACACACACACACACACTCACGCTGGCATGGAAACTAGCTTCGGTTGGCCCCCACCAAGCTAGGAGGACCAGAGACATGTTCTTACTTCTCACTTTGTTCTCTCTGGAGCTAAGGGCAGTAAGACCAGGGTATTCAAAATCCCCCAGATAATTTCAGCCGATTTCTCCCCTGGACTTCCCCCTTTCCATTAAATGACAACACTAACCTCTCCCCAGTCACCCAAAGGAGAGACTTGGTGCTCTCCCGGCCTCTTGGCTCCTGTGGGAACCCCCTCACTCTCTCACTCCTCTCTCCAGTCCCTCCTCACCAGGGCAGGCTGTCTTCTGAAATACCTCTCTACCCCATCCCCATGGCCTGGTCTCAATGTTCATCCATTCAGGCCACTCGATCTCACTACACTTTTCCGTGGCCTCCCTGCTGCCCTCAAAGCCTCTCCAATCCATTTCCTTCGCATAGGCCACATGGGCTTTTCTAGAGCACACAACTGCACGTGGGCTTTCCGCTCCCCTCTCCGCTCCCTTGCCTCCCGTCTCCAGAGTCCCGCCTCAAGGAGAGGAGACTCAGGCCGCCCAATTGTGGCTCTCGGTTACTGAGGCTGCAGTGGGTTCCCCCGCGCACGGGTGGGCGCGCTTTGCTGCCCCTTTTAGCCCCGGGGCCTGCGATCCTCCGACGGAGCTTTCCGGCACCCTAGGCGCATCTCCTCGTTCCCCGCCACCCTCGTCCGGACGTTGCCCTGGCCTGAGGAGACGGACTCCAGGCGAGGGGGCCCGAGGGACCCGGAGGCCGGGGGCGGGGCTGGAGGCTGGGCCGGGCCGACAGGAGCCACCCGGCCCCGCCCCCTGGCGCCGCCATTGGCCGCGACCGAGCGGGTGGACCCGCGGCTCCGCGCGCTCCGCAGCTACTCTCTGCAAGGGTCCCGATTTGACAGCCCCGGGCGGTGGGGCGCGGTGCCGCGAGGCTGCCCGGCAGGTCGGAGCTGAGCGGGCCGGGGCCAGGCCCCCGAGCTCCCCGGACGGCTCACTCTGGCACCCAGTCCCTCGCAGCCACGCCGGGCGCGCACTCACACCCCCTCTGGGCGCGCGGCTCCCGGGCGCGATGGACGCGGCGCTGCTCTACAGCCTGTTGGAGGCCAACTGCAGCCTGGCGCTGGCCGAAGAGCTGCTCTTGGACGGCTGGGGGCTGCCCCTGGACCCCGAGGGTAGGCGGAGGAGACCGCAGCGGGCGGCGCGGGCTCCTTCCCGGAGTACTGAGTGCGCCCCAGGCCCCGCGCTCGGAGCGCCCCCGGCACCCCAGCTAAGCCCCTCTCCTCTGTCACCCGTCTCCCAGGTGCCTACTCCTACTGCAACACGACCTTGGACCAGATCGGGACGTGCTGGCCCCGGAGCGCGGCCGGAGCCCTGGTGGAGAGGCCGTGTCCTGAGTACTTCAACGGCGTCAAGTACAACACGACCCGTGAGTGCCCTTCCCCACCCCACCCCCCAGCCCCCAATTCTCCGCGGCGGACTCGACGCCCGACGCCGGACAAGAGCGGTTTAGGGAGCGGGCACAGCTCTGGACCCGGCGTCGGAGACCTGCCAAGGGCCGCGGCGGCGTCATACCGCTGGCGTTGAGGTCCCCTTACAAAGCCGGAGGCGCTTCCTCTGTCCCCTGCCCTACTGTAGCTTCAGACCAGTAAGACGTCTGATTTGCCCAGAAGGGGAAGAAGGAAATACTTGCTCCCTTTTGAGGATTTTAAGGGCAAATCTCTCTCACATGTTATTTACTCTGGTTGCCTGAATTTCACCTTTGTTCAGCCAGTGCTACCGGCACGGGGTGGGCGGGGGGTGGGGGTGGAGGGTCCGAAAATGCTCGGTTCCCAAATCCCGGGGTGAGTGCGGTGGTCAGACTCTTCCTACCAGAGAGAAAGGAGGGCAGGAGGCAGGAAAGATGGGGTGAGCACTCGTGTTGGGTGGGGGCAATAGACGCTTCTGGGGCAGAGTGTGTGGGTGGCACCTCACCCCTACC
Source organism: Enhydra lutris kenyoni (assembly GCF_002288905.1). NCBI lineage: Eukaryota > Metazoa > Chordata > Mammalia > Carnivora > Mustelidae > Enhydra > Enhydra lutris. The sequence continues at coordinate 30,331,903 of NW_019154100.1, read as the reverse complement.
GGGATGTTCCAGACTAGCTCTCTGGGCTGTGAGTCAGGACTCCTGGGCAGCGTTACTCCTACTGCCCAGGTGATGTGTGATGTCTGAATCAGGATCACCCCACATTTCCCAGGGAGAACAGCCCAGGTCCTTCTTCCTCCTGGCAAACCACTGGTTGGCTTGACACTCTGGGGAAGCCGGTAGTAGAAGCTGCTAGTGGGGTAATTCAGCACAGGCTGTGGGGAGTGGGGTTGGGGCAGAGTCTGTGCCCTGCAGGAGGCCTAATGGGTGCCAGTGGGAGTGTCTTGTAAGACCATGGGCCCTGGCCCACCTTGACCAGCCACTCACATCAGCAGCCCCACCCCACCAGCAGGGAGAGGTCCTCCTGAGACCCCCAGGGCTTCCTCACCTGAAGCCCCTCATCCTGGAAACATCATAGCAACCTCTCTCTGCGTATCTGTGTTTGAACAGCAGCACAGCTCCCCATCACCTCACACAGGCACCGGTGCACACACACAGTCACACACATGCGTGCATGCACGCACACACACGTACACACACACACACACACATACACACACACACACACACACACACCTGTCCAAACTCTCAGGTGCTGAGGCCTCCTCAGAGAGTGATGGTTAGAGAACGAGACCACTGTGCCTGAGTCTAATGCTAAGCAGCACTCCCTTGTCTGCACCAGTGGAGGGCTCTGGTGGGCCCAGGGAGGAGCCGTGCTCAGAGGAGTCCAACAGCAGAGGTGCTCCTAATGGAAGCTGGTGGTAGAGGTAGGAGAGCCGCTGAGGAAGGTTTCTGCATTATCTGAGAACAAGCTTCCCACCCATGATTAAAATAAACCTCTCTGGGTGAAAATGAAGCAAAAGGAGTTACTTTCATTCTCCTTTCCAGTCCTGAGATTCTGAAACTGTACTTTTAGGGTCCCATGAGCTGAATCAGAGGATCCTAGGGTCTCTAGTTCAGACTGGCCCTGGGGACAAAGGGCCAAGTGAGGTGATGAGGCCTCTGAATGCCATAGCCATGGACCTAAGGGAGCTCTGCTCTGCTTCCCCCCTCAGCCTGGGCTTCTCCTATACTCCCCACCAATCTGGAGCTCCCCAACAGTGGTGGGGGGGTCTCTTCTTGGGGTGAGGAGTCTCTTCTTCAGAGCTGAGCACAGTATTTCTTCAATCAGCTTATTGATCAGCTACTGTGTGCTGGCCACTGCACTGTCATTGAGGCCCTTGCTCACAGTTGCAACAGACAAAGGGAATACAGAGTGACAAATGCCCTGATGAAGGAGAGCAAGGGGATTGGAGGATGGGGGAAGGGGGACAGGTGAGGCAGAGGAGACTTCCCGAAGGAGGTGTTGGAGTGCATACCAGGCCACTCCCCTCACATCAAGTGAGAGGCTCAGAAAAGTTCGGGGCGCCCCTGAGGTTGGCAAATGGAGTGCCAATTAGCTCCCAGTATCTAATGAGCAATTTTCTTCATTTAGGACCGAAGTGCTGGCCACATGGTAGCTGCTAGGAAACTAGAGCACAGGGCGCTGGGAGCATGGCCATTAGCCAGTGCAGCCAGCTGAGGTGGGAAGAGCAAAGAAGCTAATGGCCATGGAAATGCGGTGACTGCTTCCTCCCCTGCCCTGCCTCCTGGTTGAGGCTTCCTGTTGCCCCATTGCCTTTGCAGTGGGATCCTTCCTTTATGAAGGATGAAGGAAGGAAAACAGCTTCAATGAGAAGCCTTGGGGAAGAGGAAGAAGAGTTTGGCTCCTCTTCCTGCCCACTTTTGCTAGGCTGTAGCCAATTCCCCACTGAAGCCTCATTCTTCAGAGGGCCGGCATTCCTGGGGTAAGAAAGCAGCTAGTCATTAGTCCCCATGAACTTTCTTCCACTCAGCTGAGCACAGAGAATGTGCCACAAATCTACCAAGTGTGGATCATTTTCCAGGTGCCAGCTACCACGGGGAGAGCTTTGCCCAGGTGATCCCACTCATCTCCACCTTCTCATTGCCCCCCCACCCCGCCCCGAGATATGTAACCCTTTTATGCCCATATTGCAGTCAGGAAAACTGAGGCTCAGAGACATGAAGTGACTTTCCCAAGTTATAGTTCATTCCTAGGCACCAGTGCAGGCAGAGAAATCCACAGCCCATACTCTTAACCACGGGGCAATGTTGCCTCCAAAAGAGATAGTTTTTGGGGAGAATTTAGAGGAACAGAAGGATGTCTCCACTCTGGAGGACTGGGGAGGTCTTCGCCCACAGAGCTGGACTTAGGGGGACAGGGCAGATTTTAGCAGGTGAAAGTGGAACAGGTACACAGGAGGAGGTGAAACCATGCTTTGTCCCTCGGGACCGGTGAGTGTTGTACAGAGTGTAGGTAGGAGAAGAAAGAAACAGACCAGAGCAGACGCATGGATATTGGTCTGGTGACGCAGGGTGGTGCAGTGGGTTTTGCTGTCCATGCAGGATAGAGCCTAGGGCAAAGGAGGTCTGCTGTGGGGCCCAGAGCCCCTAGAGACAAGAGGAGGGATCAGGAGGCTATTACAGCTGCCCAAGTCTAATGCGGGCTGCAGGAGCCAACTGAGGGGATGGAAGCGGGAGACGTGGGCACCTGGAATATACAGGACTGGGGTGAGATGGGGACTCAGGAGGAGTAAGGGATGACACCAGGACAATGCTGAGCCTAGGTGGAGGTATGTTGGCCCTAAGGAGCTGGAGGGACATCTGAGTGCAGATGTCCATCCAGAACATAGTCTGCTGGAAGGGGAAAGCCCAGGAAAGTGCCTTCTGCTAGAGACAAGGCCTTCTTGGATGTGAGGTTAGCTGACAGGTACAGGTGGCCCGTGGGGGAGGACCATTCAGAGTCTTGATAATTTTTACCCAGAGACAATGTCCAGATGCAGCACAGCCAAGGGAAAGGATGGGACTTGTCCATGGCCACACAAGCTAGTCCCTGCAGAAGCAAGTGAAATGTCTGTGTGTCCAAGTTCCCTCCAGGGTTCTCCCCACCGCCCACATTTCTGTGGCCCAGGTTCCGTGGGCCTGGGTCGTCATTTGACCTGTGTTAACTCATTAATCTTTACCCTGACACTTTAATGGAGGTGTAGTATTATCCTCATACGACACACGGGGAAATGGAGGCACAGAGAAGTTAACTGACTTTCTGAAATCCACACGACTTGTAACAGCATAAGGATTCCCACTCCGGCTCTGCTGCCTCTTAGAAAACAACTGTGTTGGCTTAAATAGAGAACGGATTAGTTGAAAAGGTATCAAGGAGCTTGTGGCATCACCGAGTGGGCTGAAGAACCAGATTTGGGGCCCCTAGCCAAGAGCTCAGGGCAGAGCTGACCCAGTAAGGGAACTCTGCTCTCCCTGAGTGCGACCTGGCCACCAGCTGGGCCACAGTCCGGCTGCCACCAACCTCCCAGGATGCGGAAGCTTCCTGCAGTGGCCGCAGGGAGCCTTTCTCCCTGTCTCCATTTTGTGGACCCCAGCTCACTAATGCCCTGGGGGCTGGTGCCTCTGATGGGGAGGGAGAATGTGGGGGGCTCTAGGTCACACACCCTGACTCTGGAAGGTGAGGGCTCAGCATTTCAGTTCTGGGGCAGGAGGTGGCCTCTGCCTCCCCCCAAGTTTCTTGGAGGTCTATGGGATGCAGATTCAAATTCTATCATAATGTCTATACACAGTATCTACTGGAGCAAGTCTGATCCTCTTCCTGGGCCTCAGTCTCCCTGTCTGCAAGGAGAAAGGAAACGGACTAGCCCGAAATAGGCAATATACTCCATTTCCTGCCACCTCCCACCATCCTGAGCCCATGTCTGTGTGTGGGTGTCTGTGCGTCTCCCTGTCTCTGTCTCTGTTCCTCTCTATGTGTGGCTCCAGCTTTGTCTTTGGATGTATTTTCTATTTCTCTCTTGTTTTCTATCTCTGCTGTTTTCTCTCTTCCTCCTTGTCTCCCTCCATCCTCCCTCTCCAGCTCTCTTCCTCCGTTTCTCCCTTCCCCTCCCTACCCTCTCCCCTCCATTCTCCCTCAGTCCTCTCTCTCTCCCTCCTCCCTCCTCCTCATTTCATTCTCCCTGCTCGAACACCTCCTCCTGTCTGTTCCTGGGGCCCTCATGGCTGTGGTGGTGGGGGGGGGGGCTGTCCCCTCCCACATGGGGCCCATGTCCCCCCTGCAGAATTGCTAAATCCAGCAAGGCTCAGCTTCAGTCTCTTGCTCTCAGGCTCCCACCATGTCCTGTTGGCAACTTCAGGGCCCATGTGTACAGAGGCATCTGCCAGGAGAAGGGGGAAAAAAGACACTCCACCCGACTTAAACCCATAGAGAGGCCTGGGGGTCCGTACTTCCCAGAACCCCACTCTAGAGATGTGCTGAAGCATGGCTTGTGTTGGAAACACATAAACTGTGTGGTCTCCAGCCAGGGGCATCTTCCCACTGGGTCAGCCTGCTTCTGTAGAAATCCCCTCTTCAGCCCTGAGGAGACATGGTGATAAGAAGGGATGAACCCTGCCCTCAGAGAATCCCAGGCTACCTCAAGACCAGATTCACACAAACCAATAGTCAGGGATTGGAAAGAGGGGCTTGGTGGGCCCTGGCGCATTCCTGGAAAACTTCCTGGAGGAGGTTCTTGGGAGCGGTTCTTGAAGGTCTTGGAGCAGTGGAGGCTCCACATTTGTGTCATATGAGGGTATGAGCCTCAGGAAGGGATCCAAATAGAGCCTCCCCTCTAGGCTGAGGAAATAGAAGCTGGGAATCTAAAAACTCAGGTCTACATTCTCCATCCCTAAGTGAGACCTATTCACATCTGGACCCCTGAGTCCCAGGGGCAGGAAGTTAACCCTGTTTAAGAATGGTTTTCGTGCTGGGAGAGAGGGAAAGTGGGACATGCCTGGCCATCACTGAGGGTTTGGCAAAGAGGAGGAGGAGGGAAGAGAGACTGAGCAGAATGGATACCCCTCTGGCCATCTAGACATTCAGGAACTTCCCAGCTGCAAGGCCTCCTGTTCGAGTGCTGCCCTCACCTCCCCTGTTGCTTAGGGGTGGAAAATAACTAGCCCAGAAAGGACAAGACACTTCCCTAGCATCCCATAGAGAGCCAGGGCACCGAATGGCCTGTGCTGGTTCCGAAAACTTTTGGCCCTTGCTCTAGCATTTTTCCACCTTGCATGCCTAGACCTGGGCAGCCGAGCAGTGCGACAGTGATGTCTCAGCTGCCCCCCCGCCCCCGCCTGAGGACCCTTCATCTCAGAGAGGACCAAGGGTGCCACCACTCCTGATCTCCCTCCCTCTCTTCCCAGGAATCCTCCAGCTCTCACACGTCCTCTTCCTGCCCATCTCACCTCTCACCGGCTTCGTGAGAGTACTGCTCCCTTTACTAGAAACAAGCTCTTCAAACACGAGAAAGACCTGAGTTTTCCAGGGGCTCCTGTTTTAGAGGGAAAGAGAAAGAGAGAGAGACTTTAAAAAGAAAAAAAAAGACTTTGTTTAGAGAGAGAGAGCATGCACTAGTGGGCAGAAGGCAGAGGGAGAGAGAGAATCCCAAGCAGGCTCCATGCCCAGAGTGGAGCCTGACGCCAGGCTCCATCTCACAACCCTGAGATCATGACCTGAGCTGAAATCAAGAGTCAGATGCTTAATCGACTGAGCTCTCCAGGCATCCTGAGAGAGAGAGACTCTTGAAAAGAGCTTTCTGATAATGGCTCTTAAGTGAAATAGCACAGTCACGATTGTAGGAGCTCTTGGGAGGAGGTTGATTCCAAAAGGAGGGGAAGGTAAGCTGGGAAGACTTCACAGAGGAAATGTTGTTGGAGAGGGTCTTGAAAAATTGGGCCAGAGATGTGCCAGCTGGAAGGGAGAGTGCAAACAGATGGAGAGGAGACGTGGTAGAGGGAATAGGGTCATGGAGGCTTTGAACACCAGTCCAGATCATGGGCCTCAGTTCTGCTGGTGGTAGTGCTGCCAGCTGCTTATCCATAGCCCCACGGTGCAGGAACGGAATATTCTGGGGGGGGGGGACACTGCTTGATTTTCAGGATGTACCTTTGAGATCTAAATCCAGGCTGCCTGAGAATTTTAACCTTGCCCTTCCCCTCTCCTCCTTCCTACTCAGTCAAGTCAGAACTGCAGCACCCTTACCTGCCTGACTCCCAGCCCCAAGCAACCACCTGCAGAGTCTGGAACCCCACAGCAAAGCCCCACCCACAGTGACTCTCAGGGACCATCCCCAAGGGCCCCAAGTGCCGTCTACCCATCCAAAAACCAGGTCCTCCAGAGCCTGGTGGGGAGCTCCTGTTACACCTGTGGAGGTTGGGGTCAGGGAGAGCAAGAGGAACCCAATGCAGATCCAGGAAGGCAGATCGAAGTCCTGGCTGTGCCCTGATTCACCAAGGGACAGGGAGGTCCCCCCTCATACACGTCCCAGTGTCCTCATCTGGGTGGAGGGGACAGAAAATATGCTGTCCTTGCGAGGCCCTGTCACACCTGGGGAGACGTAGCTGCTTGCGGTTTCCATGGACAGCTGGAGTGCTGTCAGCAGGGTGAATAAAGAATAAGGCCCAGAATAAGGAGAATTTGTGTTCTTGGCATCACGTCCTCGAGGGTCCTGCTCACGGCAAGTATAGTTGTCCTCGTTCTGGGTGGTGTGGCTTGTCATCTCTGAGAGCCACTGAAAGTCTGTGGCCCCACCGTGGGAGGGAGCAGTAGGAGGGAGGGTCTGATCCCAGAGGCCTCCAGAGAGAGGCAGATCCTTGGCCCTCCGGAGCAATGCCATTGTCGGTAAAAAGAGGACATAGGATTCCCGTCGAAGATGTCTCCACCCCACATTACTTCACAGAAACTATGGTCGAAAGCCGGTTGTAATTCTGGCCAGGCCACGGACTGCTTATCTTACCTTTGGTCAGGTCTTTCTCCTCTTTGGGTCTCAGTATCTCTGTATTAGGTGGCAGGGGGAGCTTGGCGAGTTCTCACAGTCCCCCAACATTGATGTTCCTCTTCTCCACGGCAGTCTCTGCCTCAGGGGTCCCCCGTTCACCTTCTCCTCCCTGTTTCCCTGTGCGGGTCGCAGGCTGGCGTCATGGCGACAAGCCCATTGAGCGTTGCTAGGGATGACTGGCAGGAGGCAGCCCCGCACCACAGAGGCTGGAGCTGGCTGGTAGGCATCTCTTCCCACTTGCATCAACCCTGGGGAGGACCGTGGTCTCGCACAATGAGCTGGATTCCAGTCATACCTCTTCCCTGTTTCATGGGCCCTGTGTGGGCTGCATGAAGCAGCTCTGTGCCTCCCTGACTCAGTTTCCCCACTGTTGGCTGTAAGTATAGACATTTCCCCCTACCACGCCTCTCAAGGACGGAAAGGCATCATGAGCGGAAAGTCCTTTGGAAATAAGGAGCTGAGGGTTTTCGGAGGTCCAGATGGACAGTTGGGGCCCCGAGAGCAGTGTGCACACAATACTGAAGAAATGGACTAGAAGTTCCCTGTCTCTCACTCCAGATGTCCTAAGCAGCTGGCCCTGGGGAGGTCCCTCCCAACCTGGGGTTTGTGTTGATGATGGCAGGTTTCCAGACCCTCAACCCAGCATTCCTTCTAGGTCAAGCTGGTTCAGAGCTTGGAGGAGCAACCCCAGCAGACACCCCCACCCCCAGTGGGCTGTGATCAGACCCAGACAGGAAATGTCCCAGCTGGGCCCCAGAGTAGGCCAGCTCTGGTCCACTGCCACAGCATCTAAGCAGTGCAGGGGTGTTGACTCCAGGAGAAGCGCCTTGTTTGGGAAGCTCAGAAAACTATGCTGTTGGCACCATGACCAGCACTCCCCCAGATGGTGTCTTAACTGGACACAAAGAGCAACTTGTCATGCCCCACAGCATCATCGCCTCAACCAGCCAGTAGAGATATTTTTTCTACAAAAGATAAGAAAGGTGACCAAGGTGGAAGGCAAAGATTTCCCAGCAGGTCCTCAAGCCAGGACAGGAAGATCATGGCCATCACCTTCCAGGGAGAGTCAGTCAGGGGGCTTGAGGGTGGGGTATCTGGCCCCTCAGGCATTTTCTGTCCCAGGGATCTGGACATGAAGTTGCTAAGACACTGCAGGCATGGCACAGTTTGCTGCGTCTTCTAGAACACGGTGGCTCGGTGACCCCCAGCATGTCACTGTCCCTCTTTGGGCCTCTCCAGACCAAATGAGGGAGAAGCTGCCTCCCCCTCTTACATTCCCAGGAAGATGCCTGCTGACTCAGTTCCCAGGATGCTTTTCTGGGACCAGGGGAGGCTTTCTTGCTGGCAGTGGGAGGATGTCTAACTGCAGCTTTGTGGTTTGGGACTGACAGCCCCTACCCCGTGTGGGATTGTACTCATGGTGCAGCCCCTCTGACAGTAGGGCTCAGCCTCCCTGTGGCCTGTGTGGGAGACTTAGGTGCCTCCTGCAGGTAAGACTGTTGGGCATTTGCTGTGCAGCTTGACAGAGCCTGGGCGCCCAAGGTGGCAGACTATCTTCTCGGCCTGCTCTGAGACTCTCATCCTCATTCAGAGTTAGTCACATAGATAACAGCACCACCTCAGTCCATCCTGAGCCCCTGTGTACTCAGTCTGGGTAGTTCTTAGGGAAGAGCCAGAGGAGAGGGCAGCCTAAGCCTTCCCCACCCCTACCCCCCTGAGCTAGCTGGGAAAGAGCAGTCCTAGCCCACCAGGGAGCAGTGGAACCCTCAGGGAGCTGGAACAGCCATGAAGAAGCTGGGGCTGAAGCTGGGCCTGAAGAGCCTCACAAATCAGTGTGATGAATGCAGACCCAAGGGCTGTGTTTCAGGAGCTCTCCAAGGCCATCCATATGCTTTGGTGGGGAGGCGTATCATTCCGCTGTCCACAGTGCTGAAAATTCCTGTCATGCACAGTGACCTCATTCCTTCAGTGAATAGTGCTTCTGGCCCTTTCCACCTCCCTGCCAGCATTACTTGACCTAACTTCTTGTCCATTTTCCCCAGATATCCATCCCCCTCCACCAGTCCCACTCACTCCCTGTGCCCCACCTGTCCCTTAAAATCTTTCCCCCATAACCGTCACCCAAAAACGGTCCCTCATGGTCTCTGTCTCCCATGTCTTGTCAGTTAGACTGTCAGACATAGAAGTGCCCACGTAGGGAGCATCTGAAAGTATACAGGGACGGTTGGAGTTGTCACATAGCTTGAGGGTAGTACTGGGTTCATCAGGTTGAAAGTCCTACACAACAGATAACCGATCTACCTGAGATGCCAATAACATCTTTGAGAAATGATGTACATCACTTTATTTTTTTTTAAGATTTATTTATTTATTTGACAGAGAGAGACACAGCGAGAGAGGGAACACAAGCAGGGGGGTGGGAAAGGGAGAAGCAGGCTTCCCACTGAGCAGGGAGCCTGGATGTACATCACTTTAACTGAGAGGAGAAACTGAGGCCAAGAGGGCAGGGACTTAGCTAAGGTCACTTAGCCTGCCAGCCAGAGACAAAACCACAGCTAGAAGAGCAACCCCCCTCTTCTCACAGCCAGGCTTCCGAACCGCTTAGATGACTCCCTGAACCAGGAGCTCTCATCAGAAAGGGGTTGGCATCTGAAAGAGGGACAGGCCATGGTAATTGGGGCTTTTGACAGGACAGGGGCACTTAGGGGGAAGAGGCCTGGCACACTGCGGGAAATAGGGAGCAGCATTCCCAGGCCACAGAGCCCTGCACGAGAGGACCCTGCTTGCATCCCTCAGACCCTAATGCCCCTGGCAGGCCACACCACACACCACCGGCATCGATCTTTGGCAGGGGCACTTGGGTTGCTGGGGCAAAAGGCACGGACCTCGTCGCATCCAGTTCTGAGATTCTGGTCCGGCCGCCTGCCCTCAGATTTTGCGTGCCCATCCTCCCATGGTTTCCAGTTTGTGGGGGGGGGGGCGGGCGGGACTCTTCTGTCTTACTCTGTCTTACTCTCTCCTGTCCAAAGCTGTGCTTGAGGGCACAGTGTCCTCATTAGCAAGCTCCCCCGAAGAGCTGGGCACATCTGTCTTCCAGGCCTCTGGTACCTGGAGTCTGCAGCCAGAACCTCATCTCCAGGCACGACCGAGCTCCCAGAGGGGAGCCCCCTTCCACCACCACATCCCACAGCTCAGACCCTGCTTTCCAAGGTGTTGGCAGATCTGAGTTTGTTTGTTGCATCCAATATGTACTTCATGGCTAATTCCTGCGGGAGACCCGGGGACCCCCATATGGTCTCTGCCTACCTGTCTGTCCCCAGGGAGCTTAAGTTCAGTAAGCAAAGAAAAAAAAAAGGATCAGGTCCAAAAAGGTGAAACCCTTAGTGAATTATGGCAAATGCTCTAAACTTGATGTTTGATTTTCAAACTACGGGTCAGAGCACCATAGTGGATGGTGAAGTCAAATTCGTGAGTCATGACCAGCATTTGTATAGAAAATAAATAGAATTCATTAGAATAGAAGAGGAGGAAGAATATCATAGCTGTGGTCAAGATGAATTTTGCTTTGTGAAACTGGCCTCACTAATGTAGGGCGTGTGTGGGCTGGAGGTGGGGGTGTGGATGGGCTGGATGTGTTGGTGGGGCTCAAGGACAGTGGAATGTGAAGGCCCATGTTTCGAGAGATGGCAAGGCCTAGAGGAGGCATTTAAAGGAAAAAAAGAGATGGCTTGAATGCCTGGGCTGCTGGGGAAGCCTGTGGGAGGAGAAGGCGCTTGACCTATGGTTTAGAAGATAGGAAGGGGTTTGTCAGTGAGAGTGAGGAGGGTGTTTCAGGGTGGGGGGGTTCGGCACAGAGCCAGCTACATGCCAGGCCCACCAAGGCAAATGCCAAGTGCCATGTGGAGTGGTGGCAGAGGGGGGTGGCTTCCAGAAAAGAAAGCCAGGATAGAGAAGTCATAAAATTTGGCACCCCTGGTAGGCATTGACGTAAGGGACCAGGAAGGTCTCAGATTTGCAGCATCTCTACCATGACTCCCTCCCTCCTCAGGCCTACCCCATGCTTATTACCATCATGAGATATCACACTTGGGAAAGTATTCTGAGTTCCTGTCTTTGGTTAGCCCCACAACGATCATGCAGACCAGACTCACACTCCAAAACAGCTCAGGCCAGGGTATGAGCAAGGGATGAAGTGTGAGGCTCAGGCTCATGGGACTCTTGGGTGGGGTGGAGTCGGGGACTCAGAAGAGAGAAATCTGTGAGATGGGAGCAATCAAAGAGGCCTTCCTGGAGGAAAGGGCTTAGCACTGAACTCCAGGAAAGCTGGATAACATCTATGAACACATCCTTAGAAGATAAATGTTCTGACCTTTGAACCAGAGCCAGGGTCAGGACCTGTCTCACCTCAGACAAGCTGGTTGAGAAAGACCCTAAACCTTTATCTGTAAAGGATTATTCACTTTATAAAAGGACCAGCCCTCCCCCAGATACCTTTACATCGGTCTACTTGACTCACCCCGCACTCTGACCTTCAGTTCAGTAACATCACTAACTCTATGCATCGGGTTCTCTTAACTGTAGAAATTTCTCTTTCTGTAGTAAAACAGCCCTGAGGAAGGAGAAAACCCAAGAGTGGATGTGGGTGCCACGTTTAGGGGTAAGGGGCTGGTGTCCTCACTTTGGGGTCAAGATCATCTCGACTCCCACCAGGACCAGGGCGGCAACCTTAGGCCAGTAACAACCCTGAGCCTGAAGACTCTCTGAGCTCAGAGCACCAAATTAAAAAACAATTAAGCTAATAGACTCTCCCCCATTGTTTCTGCTCCTCAACAAGTGCTCCCTGAATCCCACTGCTTTGAACTCACTATCAGCTCAACAGAAGTGGTTTTTTTAAGTAACTTAATTATTTCAGAACTCATTGTTTCCAGAAGCAATCTGTTTCCCCCTCCAGCTCTATGACTCTCTGCTCTGGGAGCTACTTATTTTAATTAGCTTTGTAGTATATATCTGACAGCAACCCAAAAGAAAAATCAACACATAACTGCCCATTAGCCAGAGAGCTGAAAAAGCCAGCATAAGTCACCCCCAAACCACAGATCACTCAGAATTTGTAAGGAAGTAGGGGAGATCACTTTCACATTCATGGGGCAAAGCAGAGGCTGGCAAAGGGCTCTGGCGTTCTCAGGTGGGAGGTTCGTCCTGGCTGGAGGTTGAGTGTGGGCTACCTGGAGGTGGTGGCTTGGGGGCTAGGACTTACAGTCAAGCTCAGTTTTTAAGAAAGATGAAAGATGATCAGGAAAGATGAGCATTCTCTGATCTTCCTGCGTTCCCCCAGGATGGAGCCTGCACTTGTGGCCATCAGACACTGGTGCTCTGAAGAGTCTGGGCAGACTCCTGTCAGACACCAAGAGATCTCACACAGTGCTCTCACAGGCAGCCACAGCTCAAGGTCAGCAACACAGTCCCGCTTCCCCAGGTGTCCCTCGTTCCTGTGTCCCACTGCTTGGTAGCAAGGGGTTTAGAACGTGCAACCTGAAGCCAGACCTTCTGGATTTGAATCCTGGCTCTACCCCTTCTCATTTCTACAGCTTTTGACAAGTAGGTTAATCTTTTTGTGCCTTAGTTTCCCCTTCTGTAAAATGGGTTACCATTACTCATGGGGTTGCTGGGAGGATTGAAGGGATGAGCGTATCAAGATCGGTCTGGTGAGCGGCCACTCTGTGAAGGGTAGCTGGTGTTAAACAGAACTGCTGCTGGGAATTAGTACGGATCGCCTGCGTATAAAGTGAGAGAAGACAGGCACCTGGGCGGTTTAGTCAGTTAGGCAGCTGCCTTCGCCTTGGGTCATGATCCCAGGGTGCTGCGATCAAGTCCTGCATCAGGCTCCTGCTCAGCAGTGAGCCTGCTTCTCCCTTTCCCTCTGCTGCTCCTCCTGCTCGTGTGCTGTCTCACTCTCTGTCAAATAAAATAAACAAAATATTTTAAAAATAATAATAATAAATAAAATGGGAGAAAATGGGAATTTGGTGTGTGGAAAGCAGCAACTCTGCAGGCACAACAGGGGTCCCAGTCAGGTTCCATTCCAAACAAAATTAAATAAGGTATACAAAATGCTAGTCAAAGATTATATAAAAAATGGATCTTATTCTGCATTTTAGCTACCATGTATGGTAAGCCTTTTACACAATTTTCACCTAAATGACTTTCCTGTGAACTTTTATTTTTTAAAAAAATATTTTATTTATTTGAGAGACAGAAATCACAAGTAGGCAGAGAGGCAGGCAGAGAGAGGGGGGAAGCAGGCTCCCCGCCAAGCAGAGAGCCCGATGTGGGGCTCGATCCCAACAGCCTGGGATCATGACCCGAGCTGAAGGCAGAGGCTTAACCCACTGAGCCACCCAGGCGCCCCTCCTGTGAACTTTTAAACGTGTGTTGTGTTTCCTGACCTAGAGAGGCTGAGAAGTATGAACCTTATCCCGTGGGCACCTGGGAGCCAGGGAGTGTTCTTGAGGAAGGGAGTGACCTGCCTCTTGGTGGTTGGCATATTTTGTAGGGAATGCCTATCGAGAGTGCTTGGAGAATGGGACGTGGGCTTCACGGATCAACTACTCACAGTGTGAGCCCATTTTGGATGATAAGGTGAGTGGCCCCCACCTTGCACACCCCTCATCCCTGTACAGGTATCAGGACTCAGGTTGACCATAGAGCATCCCAAGGGTGACAGAACCAGCTCTTGTGCAGCCCAGCCATATCTTTTTGCGCTTCTTCCCCCTGCGTCCACGTCCTGTTCCCTGCTCAGTGACGCTACAGGAGAGAAGGGGGACACAGACCTCCACCTTTGGGAGAGCTCTGGCTGGCAGAGGACACAACCATCTCTGGCATGTGACATAAGAAGGGAATGACATTGTGACCCATGTCCCAAACATCTAACAGACTGACTTCCTTCCTCCTCCTCTGGGCCTCAGTTTCCCCATCTAGCATTCTGATTCTGTGGCTCCATCTGGAAACAAGCACTGCCTCCGGAAGGCTGGGCCCCAAGGGGATCGGGTCCTGCTCACACCTCAGCAGCCCCCTTGCTCTGGAATTGGGCTCCAGGCTGCTGCAGTGCCGACCTCCTCCCCTTTGAAGCTACACCTCGTTCCTGACCCAAAAGGACACGTCCCATGGCCACCCCCCTCCTCATTCACCATTATAGCCCCCAGTGAGTCTGCAACTTTCCCCAAGAAGTCCAGGTTCAGAGGGAAAAGGTTGAGCTACCCTGAGAAAGGGATGCTACAAAATGTGAGCCAAAGGGGGTCTGTGGTGGGGCCATGGGAGAGGCAAGTGAGATGGGTCATAAAGAAGGAGACTCCCCCCCAGACCTCTGTCCTCTCTCAGCCCCTCTGAGCAGTGGCAAACCATAGTGGGCGTGGGGTCAGGGGAGCCTGCCCTGAAAAGAAGGAGTATTTTACCTGCCTCTTTTTAGAATTGCCAGCACATAGTGATCATAAAAAGGAGACGGGCTTTTATTTGGTGTTAATATTGTTCTTAAGTTCTCTACGGACATTGCGTCCCCTTGTTGCTGCATCAGGGACAGACGGATCGCAGGGCACCCTCCAGACCTCCCCGAGCCTGCTGCTTCTGAGGCAGGAGGGCAGGATGGCCCCATTATACAGATGTCAAAACTGAGGTGCGGAGATATAAATCCACTCGCCCTCAGTCACTCAGCCAGCAAGGGTCTGAGCTGAGATTAAACACAGCTGTGGCAACTCCCAGTCCAGAGTTAAAAAGATAATAAAATCCCGAGATATCATGTCAGGCATATTCTGGGAAACATCAGGGGGTCTGACTGCAGCCATTTGTCTGTCTGTACCAAGAGCCACCCGCGGCCAACGGGAGTGAGCGCTAGGAGCCAGATGTGGTGATGACACTTGAAGCCGTTTCTGCCTCCAAGCTCTGGACACACAGTGGGGGCGTAGCTGGAGTGGCCAGCTCCAGCCTCTGTGTGCCCCATGCCTCCATCTGCCCGTGTGTCTTTCTGTCCAGCAGAGGAAGTACGACCTGCACTACCGTGTCGCCCTCGTTGTCAACTACCTGGGTCACTGTGTTTCTGTGGCTGCCCTTGTGGCTGCCTTCCTGCTTTTCCTGGCCCTGCGGTGAGTTCCCCAACCCCCCTCATGGCCTGCTGCTTTTCCCTGCCCCTTCCCCCATAGCGCCCCCGTCACCCCTCCCAGACAGTCTCGCCTCCACTTGGCAGAGTGGGGCAGGGCCATGAACCCAGTGGACAGAGGGGTCTGGGGGAGGTGCCGAGGCTGGCTCAGAGAGATCCCACTGCGGCCACCACAGGGGGAATGTGGCTCCTGGGGCAGCCCTGCCTTCATCGGAGGTTGAGTCTCTTACCTGGCCTGGAGGATGGGGGGCGGGGAGTGCCAGTCCCAGTTGTTTCCTGACCCCAGGCAGAGCCCTGCTCATCTCACTCCGAATCCTGCCTGACCCCCTACCTCCCACAGGAGTATCCGCTGTCTGCGGAATGTGATTCATTGGAATTTGATCACCACCTTTATCCTGCGCAACGTCACGTGGTTCCTGCTGCAGCTCATTGACCACAAAGTGCATGAGAGCAATGAGGTCACCGGGCTGACCCTTGGGGCTGGGGGGCTCCGGGCACTGGGGGCACCCATCTCTCTTACCCAGTCCTCAGGTGGAGACCCGCACCTGAGCTTACCTCTACCCTGATCATTGTCCCTCCTGAGCTGGGGCCAGAGTCAGGGCTGGCTAGCGGTGGGGCAGGGGGTGCTGCCTGGCCGGGGTCTTGGGAGCAGTGCAAACCTCAAACCAGACTGGGTTAGCCTCTTCCGCTCCCCATCTTCTAAATCTAGGACCTCCCAAAGACCCCTTAGAGAAGAAGCAGCTAGAACTAAGCTCCATTGAACTTTATCTCGATTGCAATGAGAGACCTGTCGGGGTTATTTTCCCCATTATACAGACATGGAAAGTGAGGCTCAGGGAGGTTACATGACCCTGTGATGCCAGCAGGATCTTGACCAGGGCATCCCATGTGTTAGCTACACAGGCTGGAGTTGTGCCAATGGCTGCTGTACTCTGTCCAAGTCACTGCAAAAACCAAGGCCAAGCACAGAGTCCTATGGCACACCATTAAAGACTTCTCAATACATTTTCTTTGGACGGTGGACCTGAGCAGGCACCCCACCTGGTTTGACCTTTCACTTGTCCCTCATTAAGCTCTGCCTCGGCACTCACTGAGTTCAACCCAATCTGGGGGGCCCTATAGCCGCATACTAACTTGTACTGATAAGATGTCACTTGACTTGGAGAAAAAGCAGGGTTGGGAGGAGGTGACCTTTAGCTTCCCACCTCAGCAGACCTTTTTGAGAAGAGGAGACAGACAACCATGTGGGGCCTGAGATCAGGGCTAGGGCCCTGGGGGAAAGACACAGAGGCAGAGAACAGCTCAGTCCAGGACTGCTGACCGCCGGTGCCCTCGGAGCTGGACAGAGAAGGCGTGTGGTGTCTGCAGGGCAGAGAACTCCCATCTCGGGGCTTTCCTGGCCACCGTTCTCCAGATCTCAACCTCGGCCTGAGGGTGCCCTGGGGAAGAAGCCTGGGGAAAGATGGCTAGATCAGGAGGCCTGGGAGCTGGCCATGGCTGGCTACGGCCCTGGACAAGCTTTTCTCTGCCCGCACCCCCATCTCCCCTCTGCAGGGTACTTGGGAGGGTGGGTAGCCCTGCTCAAAGGCATAGGGACAAAGGCAAATGGCAACAACCCTCATTTCTTGGTGCCCACCTTAGCCAGCCTGCATCTCCTTGACCCGCCCTGTTAGGTGCCATTAGCAGTTTCTCCGTGTCCCAGTGAGGCTCAGAGGGGCACGGCAGCCTGCCCTGGAGATGGTGAGTCTCCACCCAGAGCCAGCCGTGATCATCCTACGCCCAGAATCTTCCAAACCCGGAGATTTTGGAGAATCACCTCGATGGCTGCAGCTCTCCTTCATAACCCAGCACTATTATTTATGCAACAACTTTCTTTTAATTGACTCACTACTTTTTTTCTACGTGAGATTTCCTATTTCATCCCTAAATGGAAACCTTGCTATGGCTCAAAGGTGACTCTCGAAAAACTGACCGTGGAAACAGCAGTATTGTTCAGTCCTAGCCTCTGCCTACAGAAAGCTCAGAGCCAGACTCCCTCGTTCTTTATGAAAACGAGATCAGAAAGTGCGGGGGGAGCAGCCCAAGAAGGGACCAGTGCCAGCTGCCCCCTTAACTTCACCCCAAACAGGGAGACAGAATTAGGGGGCACGTGAAGCTTCCCAGAGCCAGGTTAGAGGGTCTAGAATGCATGTCCACGAGGTAACTCTGGACGGGTGCCCGCACTGTGCACTGGGCCCTGGCCCCAGGCAGCCCCTGACCACCACCTGCCCCGTGCAGGTCTGGTGTCGCTGCATCACCACCGTCTTCAACTACTTCGTGGTGACCAACTTCTTCTGGATGTTCGTCGAGGGCTGCTACCTGCACACGGCCATCGTCATGACCTACTCCACCGAGCGCCTGCGCAAGTGGCTCTTCCTCTTCATCGGATGGTGTGAGGGTCCCTGGGGGTCACGGGGCCTAGTGGGGAGGGGGCAGTGCTGACAAGGTCACCTCCTTTCATCTTGGGTCTGAGGACAGGAGCACACCCCTGCCCGCCATCCCCAGGACAGGCTAGGGAGGCAGCCACTCCCTTCCCTTGCTGGTGGGGAAGAAGCAAACAGTTGCTCCAACAGAACACTTTACAAACACCCCTCCTCTCTTTGCCTGGGAAGACGAAGCCAAAGACCTATGTCTCTGGCTTCGAGAAAGAAGCTGACCAGCTCCACTTCTCTATCAAATGGTCTCAGAAAACTGTGCCGTCCCTTCATTTGTCTGACCCGCTTAGAGGGGGTTGCTGAGAGAGGAGAAGGGGGGTCAGGATGGTGCCATGGATGGCCTGCAGTTGGGTGATTGGTCCCAGGCTCCTGTGGTCCCCTCACCCTGTGCTCTACAAGAGGGCCCTCATCCATCTGTCTGTCCGCCATAGCCTGTGTCTGTCCTTCTTTCAGGTATCCCCTGCCCTATCATTGCTGCCTGGGCCATTGGCAAGCTCTACTATGAAAACGAACAGTAAGTGGGACCGGCCAGCGCAGGGGTCAGAGGGGTATCAGGAAAGGTCAAGCCAGGACTTCAGCCTAGTCATGGGGCAGGAGTTGAAGCCCTACCAGGACAGATTGACTTTCCCATTGTCCCTATATTGAGAAAATATCCCTGGCACCCCAAGATACTGGTGTGCTGGGTGTCATGAGTCAGGAATCATGAGTCTTTCAAAGGCCCTAATGCATAACCCCCTTAGCCTTCAGTAAGGCTTCCTCCTCAGAGCAGCATGTCTGGCCCAGGAAATATAGAGGAGGCCACGGGCTAGAGGCCATCAGCCTTGAGCACATCCAAGGGTGTCCATGAGCCTTTCACAGAACCCTGGGCCAGAGCAGGAGCACTTGTTTTATTCTGGAATCCCTGTCCCTGCCTGGAGTACAGTGTCCCATCCTGCGACCCTCCCTGCTCTGGAGCTGTTGGTATACAAGCCACACCCAGATGATGGCAGTTCTGGCCGTGGGTCAGCCAAGCAGAAGCTGGGAAGTCGGATGTCACCAGCTGGAACAAGAGGGGGACAAGGGAATGTCAGTCTCCGGACACAAATCTCTAAGAGATCTCTGAAGCTGGAGATTTGGGGGCAGGGGCAGAACCGGAGTGGACTCCAAGAGCTCAGCTTTTGGAAGAGTGCCTAATGATTAAAACTACCCAAAAATAAGAAGGCCACCATGGAAGGTAGTGAGCTTCCTGTCAAAAAGGGTGTTAAAGCAAAGACCAAAACCTTAGCGCTGGGAGGCGCCAAGGAGATTCCTAAGGCAGGGTGCCCTGAATGACCTCTAAAGTTTGGGAGGACACAGTCAGAATTTCCCAAAGTCCACGTGGCCCTTCCTGAGGTCTAGTGGGAGTGACTGACAGAGCCAGACTGCATCCCGGCCCCATGGCTCCCCTGGACTCCGAGCTTCTACACCCACCCGCATCCCCCGAGAATAACCAAGCCTCTGCTAGCGACAGGCTCCCTTCACCGAGTGAATAAGGCTCAGCTCAGAGAAAGGCCGGGGTTCAGGGCTGGAGAAGCCGTCTGCCTCTCCACCTGCTGCTTTGTGTGGCTCAGTGCCTGGCACGTGGAGCGACAGGTTCCAAGGAATACAGGAACAGGTGCTACAGGGTGCTTGGGCCCTGGGCCAGCAAGGGGGAGCCCAGCTCTGCTTTCCTTCATGAGCCTCCTGTCTGCCCAGTACTGGGTACACATCCACAGTCTGGAACGGGGTAGGGGAGTGAGAAGGAGGGTGATGAGACCCAGGGCCTGCCCTCAGTCCAGCTGGGGAGACCAGACCCTCCACGGAGGACAAAAGGCAGCCCACGGGTGAGCCGGGATGGTCAGAGGGGCCAGGGCCATCCACCCAGGCATTTTGGGAAGACAAAGCCCTAGAGACTGGGTCTCAGGAAGGGTCAAGCCAGAGAACCTTGGGCCCAAATCTACTGTGGTGGCCAGTCCAGAACTGAGCAGGCCACTTAGAGCCTCCCCATCTTTGCAGGTGCTGGTTTGGCAAGGAGCCCGGTGACCTGGTAGACTATATTTACCAAGGCCCCATCATCCTTGTGCTCCTGGTAGGTCCTCAATAGGGACCGGGATGGGGCCGGGCACTGGGAGGGCAGCAGAGGACCCACCCGGCCGAGATGCTGGGGAAGAATGTGGCCTGGAGTGGCCGTCCTGCACACCCACTGTACACACCACCCTACTTCCTGGCACCCACCTCCCCCCACCCCACTATCTGACTGGTCTGACTGGCAGATTTCTAGTGCCTCCTACATCTGATGTCCCCTTGCCAGGTACTGAGACAGCCAGGAGAGGGGGCAGCTATTAATGGCAAGAGAAGGGTGTGAGGACTTCTGTTCAGCCCAGACCTACCCCCTTCTGCCCCCAGCGGCCCCCTCTGGGGCCCAGCCCACCGCCCCCAGCCTGGATCAGTGGTACTAGAATGAAATGTAATGAGCAATTGTTTCTTGTCCAGCTCCCGACACTTTGGCAAATGTATTCGCATTTAAGGTATAATTGCTACCACATCTTTAATCCACAACGAGCTTTAATTAAGGTGGAGTTTAAGTAGAGGCTGTATTCTGCAAAAATGAACCCATTATATATTATACATTTTAAAAAAGAGACATGCAAAAAAGCCCCATAAGAAATTGGCATTTACGTAAGACTTATTTCAGGCTTGGTAATTTCAGGCTCCTGTACGCACCAGCTTCTTTAAAGGGCCACCCGCCTCTTGTGGGATACATAGGGGAGAGAGAGAAAGAGAGAGAGAGAGAGCTGGTGCCTACTGGGGGTTCTGTGGTCTACCCTGGAGACAGTCCCCGTTATCTCTTTCATTTCCCAACTCCTACTTTTTGTGACCTCTTCAGGGATTCCTTTGTCCCCCATCTTTGGAGTGCCCTTGTTGTATATGACCTGGAGATGACTAGGGAGGTTTTCTACCCACTGCCTGAAATTCCACCACCAGAAATTCCACCTTATTTCAGAGGCAGAAGCCAGTCCTTGTCGGCGAGGAGAGGGTTGGGGATGGGAGGGAGTGATTGTCCTTGGAGTCCCAGCTGCAGTGAGTCACTCGTCCCCACCCTCAGTGTGAACGGAAACCCCTTGAGACCCATCCCCTCCCAGCCAGCTGCTCAGAGCCCATCCTGGAGGGATAGGGCTTTTCGTGAATCTGGGGCCCCCCCAAGAAGGCTGGCCTGGGTCGGGCTTTGGTGATAGTGAGGAGGGAGCCCCCCAGCTGCAAGGATGTTGGGCAGCGTGAGAAAATGAACAGAAAAAGGGAGATGGGCATGGGGGGACCCCATGTTAGCCCCCTCTCCCTGCCTGCTCCTCCCTGACCCTTTCTCTGCTTCCACCCCCACCTCTTGGCCCAAGAGCCCTTTGCATCTCCCTTTGGGCCCTTACTCTATTGCACTTATGGAGCTTCCCACCCGCACCCCCCAAGCCTGTCCAGAAGCTTCATCTTCGTAACTTCCAAATCTTGCATCATCCGTGGCTGGAAATGGGAATTATGATTCCCATTTTACAGCTGGAGAAACATAGAGATGAAACCTCCTGCCCAAGGTCACCACTAATAGCTCGCTGAGCTGAGACACAAGGGTTGGTCACTCACCCCTGCCTGTCCTCCGGGTTGGGTATGCGCTCAGTACCTTGCCAGCGCTGCCCTCCCCTGATGGTTCATGGCTGCCTTGCTGCTGCTGAAAGACATGACCAAGCTTATTTCTGGGTTCTGGGAAGTGAACTGGCTGGTTCAGTTTGAGGCTGTTGTCGTGGGAAAGGTGTGTGACACTGGGTTCCACTGTGGACCAGGCACGGGGCTCAGGGCTCTCCATGAGTATTTTAACCCATGCTGACCTTCCAAGACAGGCTCTCTGGTGTCCCTTTTGAGCCAGTGAGGACACAGAAGCTCAGGAAGCTTAATGAAGCCACTTACTTGCCCAAGACTACGCGAGCGCCAGGATTAGAGCCATGTGACAAGAACTTGGTGCCAGGCGTTCATTTAGGAGGTGGTCCCAGAAAGCACTGCAACAGGTGGGAGTAGAAGGCAGGGAGGAAGTCAAGGTGAGGTGATGAGCCAACTTCCATGGGGACAACCACGTGGAAGAGCGTCAGAAGGATCCCCCACTGAAGGCTTAGGAAGCTGGGTTACTTCACACACTTACTGCCTTGTCCGTGGAGGTGGCCCTGGGGACATGAAGCCTGCATATTTCCAGGTCCTTCTGTGGTGAGGCTGAGCTAGCTCCCCAGGCACCAGAGGAAGCCTGAGGCTGAGAAGTGTCCCCGGCAGCAGCAGGGGACTCCTGGCTGGGCTCCTCCAGGGCACGGAGCATTGGGTCTGTCTGTAAAATCTCCTCATTCCCTGCTCCTTCCAGCAATGTCCCAGCAGCCCCTGTGCCACATGCAAATTCCAGGGTCCCCCGCCTTCCCCTGGGAATGTCTGGAGTGGGCCCAAGATCTGCATTCAGACGAAGGGCCCTGGGAGACTTGGCTGTGTACACTCAAGATGGAGAACTCGATGGGCGTTGTCTAGGTTTTCTCTGTAGGCCAGCCAAGGCCCTGTGCGATAGGACCCTGGGCGTGGGCCTTTGAGGCTACACCTGCCTAGAGTGCACCAACAGGAGGAGAAAGCTGAGGCACCCAGTGAGGACCAGGCCCCCATGGCCCAGGAAACAGACAGGTCTCCAGGCTTCTGGAGGCATCTGGTGAATTCACTGGGCTCCACAGATGCGCGTGGCACAGACAGGCCGGCCATGTTTAACTGCCCTGGCAAATGGGCAGTCCGGAAACTGAGAGCAGGGGAGCAGTGAGAGGAGGGTCCTGAGCTGCGTTGGGAGCACCCCAATAAACCTCCAGTACCCAGAACTGGAGGGAGCAAGGGATATCTCCAAGGCAGAGAACCATGTCTGAAGTCCAGGAAGTGGAAATGTCAGTCTGCTTTCCGCCTCCCTCCCTGCCTGTGCACAAGCGACGGTGAAGTTCAAGGAGGGTCTCCCATGAGCATCCTTACCATCTGGAGAAGTAGCTGGGGTGAGGGTGAGGGGATCCCAGGATGCTCTGCGCTGATGAGCTATAGGTCTCTTTACTTTCTCTGCCTTTGTGGCAGGCGCTATGCTGTGGGGTATCCTAGGACAAGTCCTGGTCGCGGCCTCCCGGGATTTGTGACCATGAAGGACCTCCTTGCTCAGAGCCTCAGTTTCTCACCTCTAACATGATGATGCCAGTCCCTGCTTCATGGGGTCACTGGGAGGACCCATGGTAGCCCTCGGGCCCCGCCTCCAGCAGGTCCTCCTCACACCCGGAGCCTCGGGTCTGGCTCCTGTGCTGATGGGCCTTGCAGTGCTCTCCTGACCTCCAATCTCCCATCCCTGGCAGTGTGGCCAGTACCTTACCTCTGCTTGCTTCCATCTGGCCCAGAGTTCATTAACTCCTGCAGGAGCAGGAACATGACACAGAGGTCAGGGGGAGGACGCTGAGGCCGGCTGCCTTGGTTCAAATCCTGACACCAATGTGTCCTTTGTGGCACGGGCAAGTGATGGAGCCTATCTGAACCTCAGTTTGTACATCTGTAAAATGGGTATAATGATCACATCTACTATATAAGGCTGGGCTTGTGGAGTGCTTGGAACAAAACCTGGAATGATCTGTGTCCTGGGCCACATTAGGGAGCAGTAAGTCTCCCTTGTCTGTCCTGGCAGCAACCATAATGTCCAGATCTCCATTCTGGGCCTGACAATGCACCACCGCCTCCCAGGCTGGAGCTCTGACCAGACTGGGGTGCTCCTCCCACGGAGCCTCATTAGGAATTAATGTGCCAGTGAGCATTGAAGTTCCAGGAAACACAGGGTGGGAGAAGGGCTAGACTTCATGGGGAGTTTCTCCAGGGGGTTTGACTTACCCTTTCACCCAGTACCTTCTCCCCTCGGCATTCCCAGAGCCCCTGACATGCAGGCTGCCCTAAGAACATTCTGGGCTGGGAGGGCCCTGCCGCTGCTGTTCTAGAAGGAGGAAGATTTCAATGCTCACCTCAGCCACAGTGGCTGCCAGCTGGCATATCTCCCCTATCCCAGGGCTTTCTCTCCTGGCCTTTCTCTGCTGGAACCCAATCCCCCACAGTCCATCAGCCCTCAGCTCAAATGCCATTTCTCTAGGCCTTTCTGACCCCTTCCTCCAGGCCACAAGACTTCTAGGAGCAGGGACATGGCAAGTCAGCTCACAGAAGGAAGGAAGGAAGGAAGGATGGAAGGATGGAAGGAAGGAAACAAACAAACTAGGCTGGACAAGGCTAGGGTACAATAAACACTGGCAGGCCCACGGTGGCCATCCACAGCACAAGCCTGGTTAGGGTGGCCCAGGCAGGTCCTGGGAAAAGACTGGGTGCGTCGGCTCTGGCACCAACAAAAGGCTTGAAATGAAGATAAATGAGGCTCTTCCAGGAGCCCTGGAGCCAGCCCAGCAGCCCATTCATCTTCATTGCCTCAGATGTGCCTGGGAAATGTTTTCCTGGGGGCAAGGGAGGGATGGTGAGGAATTAGTCACTCCCTCTGACCAGGTCCATTCCCCCAGGGAAGCAGGGCCTCAGAGGGAACCCTCAATCAACAAGAGGGGGAGACCCTCTAGCAGGCAGGGCAAGGGACTGGGGCGGAGGCCTGGCCAGCTCCCGTGGCTTCCCCAAGTGGGGCAGGTGTTGGGAGACTTTCTGAGGAGCTATGCCTCAAGAGAAGTGACTTTGGTGTCCTTGGTCCCTGCCTCCAAAGCCGCTTTTCCCCCTGGGGTCTGGAGATGGAGAAGCCAGCCCTGGAGCCCTCCGGGAAGGGGGAATTCTGCCTGTCCTGATGAGGGAGAAGCAGAGGCCTTGGGACCGCAGGCAGGGACTGGGGTGACGGGTGGGATGGATGCGTGCGTGGGACACGGGGCTCAGTGGGTTATGGGGGGAAGTGGCTGCCTCTCAGTTCATTCCCTACCTCACGGTCCTTCCTTTTTTGCCTTCCCCCCCTCCAGATCAATTTTATATTTCTTTTCAACATCGTCAGGATCCTCATGACAAAATTGCGAGCATCCATGACATCAGAGACAATCCAGTACAGGTGAATGACGGGTGTCTTAACCCACTGAGGGCAGAAATGAGGCATCTAGGCCGGGCCCTCCAAACCCTCACAGGCCTCAGCCAGGGAGCTTGCTCGGCACCTGAGAGAGGGCCGGCTGGCAGTGTGGGCTCAGACCAGCTTTGTCACCCTGTCACCCCCCTAGGAAGGCAGTAAAGGCCACCCTCGTTCTCCTGCCCCTCCTGGGCATCACCTACATGCTCTTCTTCGTCAACCCTGGGGAGGACGACCTGTCGCAGATCGTGTTCATCTATTTCAACTCCTTCCTGCAGTCGTTCCAGGTGGGGCATGAGACCAGATGGGGCACCGGTGTCCTCACAGAGACCTCACAGGAGACACGGTTCACCCTGAAATAGAACCCCATCCCTGCGCCCTGGCAGCCCCACCCCAGGGGTCAGGTGGGCTCACACCCAACTGGGTCTCCATCACCCTGGCCTGTGGCCCAGTGCCTGTTCTGAGGGTTTTTGACAGCCTGTCACTCGCAGTGAGCCCCGGGACACCCGTACCATGAGGGCGGGCTGCCCCTGAGCTCGGAGCCTCTGGGTCCAGGTATTCCCAGCTGTCCCTGCAGAGTCGCTCCCCAAGCAGGTCATTGATCCTCCCTCCTTCCTTTCCAGGGTTTCTTTGTGTCTGTCTTCTACTGCTTCTTCAATGGAGAGGTAGGAGGCCACGGTCCTCAGTTCCCAGCTCGGGGGAGCCGCCCAGCCTTTAGGGAGGCCCGGGGTCCCTGACTCTGCTCAGCTCTGCCCTGGACAGGGGAGGGGATGGCTGGAGAAACCACCGAGATTTGGGAAACAGGAATCCTACCTGAGGGTCTCCAGCCAGTTTAGAAGGTCCCCTTCGCAAAGGCCAGCACTTCACAAAGGCACTTGGAGAGATGGGTGAGCGGGGAGCCCTGGCTTCAGGGTCTCACTGGAGACAGATGCCGGAACACCACTGGTAATGGGGAGGCATTGCAGGAGTGAGTCAGGTGTGAGCCGCACATCCAGGCCCTTATGGACGCAGGGAGCAGGAGAGACACCAGCACATTCCCCCACCATGGAACAGATCACGCAGCTTGGGGCCAACACCAGGGAACTAGGCACTGGGGACAGGCTGCTTAGCTCACACAGCCCAGAATCTCAGCATAAGCAGCTTGTGACAGAGGCTCACACCGGCCTGTGCTGGGTGAGGACCCACAGTGGGTTATGGGGCCAAAAGTAGACACAGCCCCAGGTCCTGAGAGCTTCCAAACACTCAAGGTAAGTGCCATCCTGAGACACTTCCCCTGCCTCTGCAGAGAGTGCCCACTCTCTGCCAGCCTGGGTCTCTGTCAATCAAAGCAGACCCTGACATAGGCAAGGCCAACAGTAGAGACTGGCTGGGCTGGAGGGCAGGAGAAAGCTTTCAAAGAAAACGCACAGTGACTCTGGGGCATTTATTCTGGTCAGCCCTGTGCTAGGCTAGCATGTGGGGGACACCACCCATTTTGCAGAAAAATCCTTTAGTTCCAATACCAATGAGAATAATACGGTACCGGCCACGATCAGGTTTTGAAATGACTGGAACTGTTAGCTTGACTTTCTGTCTCAGCAGTGCACACTATGGCCTATGGCCAGTGAGGCAGGGGCTGTCTGCTGGGGGAGGAGGCTGGAGGAAGGGCTTTCAGGAGGGACAAGGATGCCAAGTATGTGAGGAGAGCGCACAGCTCTCCAGACGCCAGGAGAGCCAGAAGCAGATGTTCGAAGCTGGGGCTTGGGTCCCACCATAAAGAGGAGATGGGAGAGGGAGGGGGCAGGGAGGGCAGTGCACCCCAAAGAGGGGTGAGCGGGAAGTTTCTCCAGGAGGGGTGAGGACAGAGGGCAGGAGCTTCAGAGGCTAACGGCTTCAGGGGAAGGACCTGCTTTTGGAACAGGCCAGTGGTATGACAGTGGTGGTCGGGAGGGTATGACAGTGGTGGTTGGGAGTCACCCCAGCCTCCCTCCCTTTAAGGGCCCTGCAAGGGGTAGGAGCAGGAGAGAAGGCTCCTGGTTCTGGGATTGGCGCCTGCAGGCCCTGCTGAGCCGCTGCCTCCCCCGCAGGTGCGCTCAGCTGTGAGGAAAAGGTGGCACCGCTGGCAGGACCATCACTCCCTCCGAGTGCCTGTGGCCCAGGCCATGTCCATCCCCACATCGCCCACACGGATCAGCTTCCACAGCATCAAGCAGACGGCCGCCCTGTGAGCCCCCCATCACCCTGCTCGCTCATCATTCACCATCAGGACAGCTTCCCTATCCCATGGGGTGCCTCTCTCTGGGTTCACTTCGCCATCTCTCAGCTCAGGCCCTGGTGGGGGCATAAGGGAGGGGAGAGATCAGCTGGCCAGCCCTGCTAGAGGGGGGTGTGCAGCAGCAGGCAGCGCGAGAGGCTCTCAGGAGCCAGGTCCGCTAGGTACAATGTCTCAGTGCAGAGGGAGCAGAGGGATGTCACAGACACCTATCCCTGCAGAAGAGTGGGTCACATGTCTTGAGGCATTTGCCCACACCAGCCTCTCTCCCGGCATCCTCACTATAGCCCCACTCACAGGCAAGGAAACAGGCCCAGCACCATGAAGGGCCTGTCCAAGTCACAAGCTCATTCATGGCAGAGCGGGGACTCCTCCCTCTGTGCAGGCTTTCCCACCAACAACAGGGTAACATCTGGCCTTGCTCCCTGCTCCCTGCCTTCTGCCTCCCAGAAGTGGAATGGGCAGGGCACAGCAGCTGGAAGCAAGGAATTAGTTTGGTTTCCTCCCAGCAGCTCTCACCTACACGCTACCCCAGAGTAGGCCATCTCTCTGCCCGGCCCCACCCATCCTCCTGTCCCTGGGTCCTGGAAGAGATACTGCTTCCTGTCCCAGGAAAGCTTTTCTCAACCTAGTCCACAGACTCAGGGCCTTGGGGAGGGACACTAGAGGAGGAAGGTGCAGCTAGGATAACCCTACACTCTTAAGCCAACCAGATACATAGTGCAGATGAAACGAGGAGAAGCATGGTGGCCGGGGGCAAGGAGTAGAAAACCAACTAGGTCTTTGGTGATTGGAACAAATCTCCCACCTCCCACTTTAGACTGGGCTTCGATTCAGCCTCCCCTTCAGAAACATCTTGGCTCTCTGTGAAATAAACCATGCCTCTGTGGAAACAGCCTCCCCTCAGGTCAAGTCAACCAGGCATACGAAGGGGTGCTGTGGCCAAGGATGGGGAGCTGGATCCATTCTCATTTGCAGAGCCCACGGCCCTGGCCTAGGGCTGATTCTCCTCTCTGACCTGTGTGTCTGCCAGCCTGTCCCTTCCTTATTCCCCCAAGACAGTTTCTACCCCTCCTCTCCTACCAACAGCAGTTTAATTCAGCACAGAGGAGAGAGGGGCAGCTCTCCCAGCACGCCACAGCTCTGTCCCAAAGCCAGTGTCTGAAATCCGGAAGCAGGTATAGACCACACCCCACAGTATCCATGAACGACACCACAGGACGTTTCCAGGAGAGGGTTGGAGTGGACAGGAGGAGGCAGGAGCCATCAGGTCGGGGTTCAAAAGAGCTTTTGCTCTAGGAATACCACCAACATATTTTTTTAAATAATTATCCCATCTTGCATATTCTTCAGCTCACATCTAATATTATTTAGATTTTTAAATTGGCGAGAGGTGATTTCTGGCTTTTGGCAAATATTTACATTTTAAAATAAAACTGCCAAAACACTTTAAAATACTTCACTAAGAATCCAAACACAGCCGTGATTTAATAGCCAGGCTCTTCTGTTTGAAAAAAACAAGCTAACCAGCTCTTCCTCAACAGCTGGAAATTTTACATTGTCCCTTCTTTCTTGGAATTTGTATCTTCATTCCATTTCCCCCATAGGATTTTATACTAATGCAGTGTTTTTATGGGTTAAAGTCTTTCCTTGATCACCTTCTTCTACTTCTCTGCCACAAAATATATTTGGGAATTGAAATAGGAAATATTTAATTTTCTGTGACTAAAATTTGTGAGAGATTAAAAAAAGAAGTCTTCTGGATTGAGTTACCACAACTATTTTTGATATAAAATATAGGATAGAATTGATTAATACAACACAGACACTTAAAGTTTTTGTAAGGCAAATGTTAAACCTAAAAAGGAAAATCTATCGAAAGCACATCTTAATGGAATGGATAGGAATTTAATTGTTCATGAATCCGTGGGTGAATATTTATTGCTGGAATAAATCAGGACTCAGCATCTTTTCTTTCTTTTTCATTTTTATAGCTTTACGTGCTGAGAATGAGAAGCCTTTTCACATAAATAAGTAGATATCAGGGTCCCTGACCTCCTTCTGAGACATATGCCCAAAACTGCATAGTGATCTATCATCAAAAATTATGTGTCAGCCCACCACTTAATTAAGTCCTCTTTAAATGTGGCTGAAAGAAATGAACTGAAAACCATTTGACTTGCCAAAGGCTTGGCTACCCCAGGCAGGCGCTCCTGCCATCCTTCACCAGGGGCAGCTGAGCGGGGGGGAGGTACATGGCTGGGCGCTGCACCTAAGGGACCTGCAGCCGGGCCCCCTGCTTTGCTTCTGTTGGTGGGAAAGGAGGGGGCTCCCTGACTCTGTGCTTTCTAGAGACACAGGACTAACTTTCGTGCGCCTTGCAAAGGCTCCCTGGTGCTCAGAGGCGGCGTACCGCTCTTGCATTAGCATCGTTGCTGGTGGAGCAAGGAGCTCAGTGCTCATCACAGCAGTGCCAGGCCCCGGCCCCTCATCGCTGCTCCTCAGATGCGGCTCCTTGCCCCACGGCCCCAGTTCCCAGCTGGCAGAGCAGCCAAGTCACGAGCCTCTGCTCAGCAGGCACTGTGGCCTGTTCCCGCTTCAGTTCAGAGAAGGCCCCTCGTTCATCCTGCGCTGATTGACATGTATCCCCTCACCCCTGGGGCCCTCAGTCATGCCCCCAGCCGGGCCTCTGGCTATGAAATGCCAGCAAAGCAGGAGGCCCTCTGTGGATCTCCCACTGGGGAACCTCGTGAGGTTCCTCCCAGCCAAGCCAGGCCTCGTGAGCAGCTGCCTCAGCGTGGACAGTCCCTCGCTGAGCGGGCTTTCCTGCAAAGTGGCCTTGTTGGCAGACGCTCCTCCTTAGGAGTCAGGTTCTGGCACCCAGACCCCTCAGGGCCCTTTCACTGCCCTCACTTATAAAGCTGAGGAGGGCTTGAGACCTCAAGGGGATTCCTCAGCCCAGCCTTCTGGCCCCACTCGCACCGAGCAGCCACAGAGCCCTGACCCTAGACTGCTCCAACCCCCTGGCCTGTACTCAAAGTGGTGCCCTGAGGTGCCCGCTGGGGTCCGAGCCTGTGGAAGGCAAGGAGGCCAACAGGCACGGCAGGTGTGGGGCCTCTGTGCCAGGGGCACGGAGCGTGAGATGTGTCCCTGCTGGAGGGTCTGTGGTGAAGGTTCCATCTGAGGCCTGAAGCCGCAAGCGCCCTGCTCTCCTGTGGATGAGGTTGACTAGCAGCAGAAGGAAAATGGACCTCGAGGGGGAAAAAAAGACTCACAGAAACCGACCACCAACATGTGGACATACGTAGCAGGAGACACACACCAGGGTTCACAGATGTGGAAGCCAACACTCTGAGGGCCACAGAGGGAAGCCCAGATGGACACCGAGACGCCTGGGGACACGCAGAGGGGCACCCCACCACCAAATGCACAAGCGTCCATCAGCCAGAGTCGTGCCCCATTTACTGAGCACCACTGCGCACCACATAGGGAAGTAACAGCACGAGTAACACAAGGTTCCTGTTCCAAGAAACTCAGCATCCACTTGAGAAGAAATAGCCCCCCAAAGGCACCAGGGAAAGGCAAGAGGAAGGAGGTTCTCTGCGTCGCTACTTGGCTGGATCTGCCAGTGTCCGTTTCTGTCTGCTGCAGTGAGGAGAGGGTCAGGCCTAAGGACCGAAAACAAGTCAGGTTCTGCGGCTGGCACTTTCCTCAGCTCCCTGCATTTTCCACAGCTCTGAGACCACGCTTGTGGTGGCCTCAAGCCAGACAAGGTTTGGGGGACACAAGAACCTCTGCTGCCTTCCCCTAGTCCCTGCCCATTTCCCATAGTCCTGGGCAGCCCGGACTGCCACAGAGACAGACAAAACTGGAAAAGGAGCCCAGTGTTTGCTGCTCTTTCTTCCGGAGCATCTTCAGAGCGCCATAGGCAGATGGGGTGCATGCATGGGCAGTGAGGTGACAGGCTGGGAAGGGGGGCTGTCACTCAAAAGGTCGCCCCTTCACATGTCTGAGGCTGACATAGGGTGTGCCTGGGGGCTGCAAGGCACAAGAGGAGTCCTTTCCTCAAGTGACACTTCAGCCAGGACCTGAAAGAGGTGTGTGGAAAAGAGCTGTGCCTCCAGCCAGGGAGCCTGGCCAGGGGCTCTGAGAACACACGTGGCTGGCTCATCAGAACCAACAGGGCTGCTCTTTAAGAGCAGACTTTGGGAACCTTTGTCTCCACACTGGGGAGGGATCTAGAAATCTACATGTTCACAAGCCCCTCAGGTGTTTCTGTTGCTGTCTGGTGTGGGAGCCACTGAACTGAACAAGAAACATTTTGTCCCTTCTTTCCAACACAGACACACTACTACTACTACTATAGAAAAGGAAGGTGAGTGACCTGACCTGCCTTTCCG
The DNA here is from genome assembly GCF_002288905.1 of Enhydra lutris kenyoni. NCBI lineage: Eukaryota > Metazoa > Chordata > Mammalia > Carnivora > Mustelidae > Enhydra > Enhydra lutris. The sequence continues at coordinate 30,300,601 of NW_019154100.1, read as the reverse complement.
GAAACCTCTAAGAGAAGGCAGCTAGAGCAGGAAGAAAGAGGCAGGTACAAAACATGAAGTGTATTCAGCAATATGCTGATTACGGTTTCCAGCTCTGCCCCGGAAATTCCAGTAATTCCCCAGAGGAAGCCACCCCACTCAGAGATGTTAGTTAGCAGGAGGGATCGGCTGAGAGCGCACTGAGGTCCCTGCCCCATGCTGACTGAGTTTACCCCAGATTCTGTTGGTAGGGATTTCTTTGCTCCGAGCCTGAAACCCTCCCACAGAGCTACGGCATGCTTCCCACCCCACAGAACCACCACAGTGGACTCCATCTAGTGAATCCTGTCCATTCTACAGGACCAAAGAGCCTCTCTTCCAGGAAGCCTTCCTACAAGCGTTGGTCAGACAAGTCCCACCTGGGAACCCATACGGCAGTCCATGCCAGGCTCCACTGCCGGGCTGGAATTGCTCAAGGCCTATGCTGCCACTTACGTCCACAAGAGCTCTGCACCCAGTAGGAGCTCTAGAAACATTCATTGAATAAACTGGCCTTTCGCATTTGTTCACCTTGAACTGGTAACTTACAGGCTAGAGTCTAGTACTAGCAGAACAGACCAAAAGTACAAAGAATCCCAGAGATCTATTAGCTTTACAGTGCGGGAAAATCCATTCTCCAGCTCCATACCCCACCACCACCAGAGCCGAGGGCCAGGCCAAGCCTGAGGGCATCCCCTCTCCATGTGCAAGCAGAACATTGGAGGAGGAGAGCCTCTCCATTCTTCCAAGACTCCCCTGCAGGTGTCCGCCTATTAATCTCACACCATGGAGCCCTATGCCTCAATGGGCACTGTCTTCCTACTGGGTGGAGGTAGGGGACAAGACCTGTGCCCCACTGTCTAGGGTTGAGCCCACAGTCCTGTCCCTGGGGAGTGGAAGCACTTCTCCCAACCACATGTCCTGGCTTAGACAACTGACTTTATGACCACCCTGCTCAAACCTCGCATTTGTCTGATGACACAGCAGGAGCCACAGAGGAATAAACTGCCTGGATAAATGAACAATGAAAGCCAGGGCCCCAGACATTTTAGAATGTTAGCTACTGCACTTTGGAAAGGGAACCCAAGCAGAGAGACCTTCTGAAGCCAAGTACTGCATCCAGTCTTTGATAACTGCTGGCTGAACAAATGAGTGAGCAGGAAGAGGCATCAGCTCTGGAAGAAAGCCAACCCTCTGTTTCTGCTGTGAAAACAAGAAAGTAATTAATTGTGCTTCATAATTAGTTCTGCCCGGCACCAAGTGAAGCCTTCTCTGGCTCTCTGAGGCCCAACCACATGTGAGGAACAACCCAACATCATGGATCCCCACGGAGGCCCCTCTGCCCAAGAAGACAAGAGAAATTCAAAGACTCATCATTTCTTCCTCCTCCTCCCAGTTCTGGTCTCCATGTCCTCTGGAGAAGGCTGGTGGTGGACCCATGAGGGATAGGGACCCTTTCCTTATTCCTCCAGCTTGGCCCAAATAGTTTATCCTTCTGGGGCTTTCCAAAGCGTGCACTATGGAGTCTGTACCTCTAGTCCCTAAGCTCATGGACTCCCCCAGCCCTGTGTCTCCACATCCATATCAGTCCTCGGTTTGAAAGATTCTGGGCTATCCCCACTCCACACCCTCAACACTCCACACCTACTAAACGTTAAAGTCTTTATGATGCGGGATCATCAAGCATGAAGCTCAACAAAGAATTCTTGAGACATTTCACAGTGCAAAAAGGTGCTTTTAGTAAAGCACAGGGACAGGACCCACGGGCAGAAAGAACTGCACTTGTGAGTGTAAGGAGTGTCTGATATATACTTTGTAGTTAGTGGGGGTTAGGGCCAAGTCTCTTTTGTGTATGTTGAAAGTAAGCTTTACAGAACCTTGGAGGTCTGGCTATTATCAAGATAATTTTAAACTTTCTTATCTAGTAAAACATGAATCATGAGACCCTTGAAGAAGGTCATGTTCTACGTGTCTCAGATGTGCATCAGTGGGTCCCATGTTGTATGTGATTCTTAGTCATCTTCTTCCTGCCTTTGTTTCCCTCAACATTTCCATCTGAAGGAATGAAAAGGCCCTTCCTTAGAAATGTGGATTCTTTCCCTACCTAGAAAAATATAAATATATGAAATGTGCAAATATTACACATTAAATAGTGCAGAAAATTTTTACAGACATCCTCAAAAGAACCACAGACCCAAGTTTAAAAGCCCATGACCTCAAGATGAAATAAAGACGCTCTCACGGAGCTAATTAAAGAGCTCCCACAGTTAAAACCTCTTCAGCTTGGTTGTGATCTCAGGGTCCTGGGATCAAGCCCCACGTCAGGCTCTCTGCTCAGCAGGGAGCCTGCTTCCCTCTCTCTCTCTGCCTGCCTCTCTGCCTACTTATGATCTGTCTGTCAAATAAAGAAATAAAATATTAAAAAAAAAAAAGAATAGAACCTTGCAGATCATGAGGTGCATGACTTCTTGTTGTTGTTGTTGTTGTTGTTTAAAAAAAAAAAAAAAGAGCTCCCACATGGGCAGAGCTCAAGCCTGCCTGTGTTAGAGGGAGTGGGCACTCTGTGTCACACATGGTTCTGAGCCCACTCCAGACCTCCTGAAATGCAGTCCCAGGGGGTGTGATTTCACACTTTTAACAGGCTCCAGGAGCGCTGCTCACCCGGGAGGGCCCTTCTCCCGCCTTCCTTCCTTCCTTCCCTGGCACACAAGGCCCTCAGCTCGCTGCATCTCCTGCTCTGCCCACCTCTCCCCTGCAGGACGCAGCTCTGCCTTTCCTGCACCACCTATTGTATGTAGGTTGGTCTCCGGCCAGAGCTTTGTCTGCCTCTGCCCTTAACTACCAGTACCCAGAAAATGTCAGGGTTCCAAGAGAGATTTCATTTGAACAAAGGGTCCCAAAGCATGAATCTGAAAACCACTGTGTTTATACAGTCTTAGTCCCTTGGGGGGACTCCTCTTGGTGCCAGGTAGGAAGGAGCTTTCTAAGTGATATTGCTAGAGGAAGCTTCTACCGAAGCACAATGGAATGAACCACAACAGTACACGAATTAGTGCACGTAGTAGCGCCAGATGTGTTACTGCACTGAACTTGGAGGGAGAAAGGAAAGAAGGGAACACCACACATCCCTCAGCATAGCACACTGGACTAAATGTTTTCCCATGTACTTTCTCACTTAAGCATCTTAAAAATCCAGCAATATAGAAAAACTCAGCTTATAAAGGAAAAAAGAAAAAAAAAAAAGGGCTGGCTACCTTGAGCTTCCAATTCCTCTCAGGGAGTCTAACCCAGACCCAGGAACTCTTGTCCCTAAAGGGCCTTGAAGTCTTAGAGTTTCTCTGCCTCGAACTTCTTCTCAGAGTCTACAGATTTTATAAGAATTTTTTAAATTTACTACTTTCATTTTAGTTTTAATCTTAAAAAGCTAGATTAAGTTATAATCTTAAAAAGCTAAGATCAAAAAATCTTAAAAAGACTTTAAAGACTTAGAAGTCTTAAAAATTTAGTAATCATCTTAAAAAATATTTGACCTTAAAACACCCTTTTCATAGTGTCAATGAAGGACAGTTTAATCATACAACACATGAGCTACAGTTCCTCAAACTGGGGATTCCCTGATGTATTCCACAGAGTTCTGAGAGTCGGTGTCCCCGATCAAGTTCACTACAATATACTGAATTTGTGAACCTGCCTCAGCACAAACAACTCGGTGACTGCCGGGCTTTTCCCGAGTGAGGACCTGCCTTTTGAGCCAAGAGTTGAGTTAGGTATATGCGTTAGGGAGTAGACATTCCAAAGTAAGTCAGTTTTTACACTCAAACACTGATTGTGGGAGCCACCCTTGAGAATATTCATTCTTACGTCAAATATTTATTGAGAATCTACTGAGTGCTCACACTCTTCTGGGCATCACAGGCATACAGCCATGGACAAAACAGACCCAAACCCCAAGCCTCATGGAACACATCCTGATGTGGAGAGTGAAAAACAAGATACAGAAGGAAAATATGCTATACAGCATTAACCGATAAAGGGGACAAAATAAACAAGGAATGGGATATAAATTGTGTATGTGTTTGAATATGAAGGGAGGAAGGTATGGCTCAAGGTTGAAACTTTAAGTGGAATCATTGGGGAGCCTTCATTCCTGAGAATGGAGGGAGTCCTTGTGAGCATCCAGTCCTGGCGGGAAGCACTGCAGACAGATGATAAAGTCAGTGCCGAGGCCTGGCGCGCGTGCGTGTGTGTGTGTGTGTGTGTGTGTGTGTGTGTGTGTAGGTTGGTGGAGAGGGAGATGGGGGAGACCACACGGCGGGAGGGGAGGTGTGGGGATGTGTGTGTGTGTGAGTAGGCTGGTGGGGAGGGAGATGGGGGAGACCACACAGGTTTGATTCTTGAATGAGAACAAAAGCCACTGAGTCTGAATTTGTAGGACCAATGGGATCACGTGGGCGGCTGTGTTGAAAACAGGTTGTGAAACAGAGTTCAGTAGGAGTCTTGAAATAAACCAGTGGGGAAATGGTGATGGCCGGACCAGGGTGGGGCCTGATTCTAAATACCCGGGGAGCATGGAGTTGATGGTCTGAATGAGGCATACAGGAGGAAAAGCAGTCAGGACAGGCACTGAGGAGCTGTTACTAACCGAGAGGTCAGGTATGTAAGCTTGCTCCAGAATTCTTTAGAGAAAAAAATGGAAGGTGTGGTCTCAATTTCTAAAGGAATGTTAATAAGGATTTTTTTTTTAAAGTTTTCCCTCCCTTTCCCAAAAGCTCACTGCACTTAATCTATCAATTAACTCACACTCAGATGCAGAACAGTGGGTTTTGATGAACTAAAAAAGTTTTTAATTAGGCTAAGTTGTTTCAGTTAGCATAACTGTTTTTGCGTTAATTGCTGGCGATTGAGTTTTAAGACATAACAAATGCAGACACTGTCTGGAAAAATACGCGGGCTCACTTCTGTACCAAGTCCAGAACATTACAAGAAGAGGCACAGAGCTTTGGCTCCCAAAGAGAGAAGGGCTCTCTCTTCCCAGCCTCATGCTCACAAAATTTCCATTAGGTTCAGGCTCAGGCTATGGCTTGGGACAGGGACATGGAAGGCTACACTAGGACCATCATAGCTAGATTCTGGAAGAGTTGGAAATAGAATGCACTTTATGTCCAGCACGGCCCCGCGGCCCCCCCAACCTGTAAGTTCGTGGCTCCGTGAAATCCCCCAAGGAAACTGAAATCCCACTGCACACTTGCCCCTCCACCCTGTCCCACTTATCTAATTGCCTCACTGGATACACGTCCTTATAAATTCACATTTCCAAGGGAAAGTCCTTTTGAGGGAGCAATGAGTCCAGCATTTCACATGGTAAGAAAGTTCCCAACAATAGAATAGTAGGGAAAACACCAAAAGGAACCACAACCCCGTGTGAGGGCTCCCCCACAGCTCGTCTTGACTACACTGTCCCTGCCCCGAACACACGCATTACAGAGTGCGGGCTCCCACAGAGTAGACGGACATTTGCTCACTCAAACGGACCCCTTTCTCTTTGAAATCCAATTGCACATGACGAGGACTGCGGCCTCTCAAGCCAGTGTCCAGGGCTGTAGTTCTGCAATCTCCTCTCTAGCCAGCGTGGAGTGGCCTCAGATTTAAAAATCAGGCCAGAACTGGCTCTCCCATTGGCCTTTTCCACTTAACACAAATGCCAGCCACCCCCCTGGGCCCAACACAGGTCCATCTATCGGCTTAAAGCTCTGCTGACAGAGGGCTGCTTCTTTCTTTTTAAATGAGGACATGAAGTTTCTCCAATGGTGAAGGCTTCTCAGCTTTGTTTATACAAATTGGCCAAGGTGACTGTACCCGTAGGTAGTGTCAGAGCCTGAACCACACATGGACATGAGAATTCAGGCCAAGGATAGTAACATTCCTCTCAAACAGCTCGAATGGCAAACTTCAAGGAGTGAGGGGGAAGACAAACACTCAGCTGTTTCATTGGTAGATGTACTGAACACTGAACCCATTCTGTTCAACCAGCTTCCAGAAAATGATATAACCCTCAAGGACAGTAGCAACAGGACTGAGTGACTTAAGTGACAACTCATCTCTCCCCTCTCCAAGCAAAGGCCCTCTCTTATGGCTCAGTCAGGAGGTACAGATTAATAGTTTTTGCTGGTGGGGCGCCTGGGTGGCTCAGTGGGTTAAAGCCTCTGCTTTCGGCTCAGATCGTGATCCCAGGGTCCTGGTATCGAGCCCCGCATCGGGCTCTCTGCTCGGCGGGGAGCCTGCTTCCTCCTCTCTCTCTGCCTGCCTCTCTGCCTACTTGTGATCTCTGTGTGTCAAATAAATAAATAAAAATCTTTAAAAAAAAATAGTTTTTGCTGGTGATAGAAGTTTAAGTGCAACTATATCCAGAGATAATTTGGATTTATTTCTAGGGCACTCAGCTCTCTCATGAATAGATTCCATTAGCTAAAACAATCACTACTGTTACCCTAAATTTATACTGTTTTAGGGAAAAGTAAATAAAGGTCTAAAAGTGATTTAAAGTATTTACTTAACAAAATCATTTTGCAAGTTGTTGTCACAAAGATCATTTGACATCTGACATCTCTAGTACCATCTCAGGCAATTCTCTATTTTTACGACTTGGCAATGAATTCCTTTTCTGGAGCTTCCAGCTACGTTCTGTATTTTACAATTATGAGTTGTTAAGCAATATTAAGGTCCTGGACTCCTGCACAAGTCAGGCGCAGATGACCTCTCTGGACATACCTCCTCATTGTATCTGAATGCCCTGAAGTCCAACCTAGGTTTTAAAGGAACTACGGTGTTCTTACACACATTCCATAGAAACCGGTTTGAATCTGACCCTTCCCCATCACTGATTTTGGAGAGAGTGATGAACAGGAGTAACTTCTCTGAGAGACAGCGCAATTCATCCAGCTCTCGTTGAACTAGCCCATAGCCCGATATACACAAATAAATAATTAAGAAAAAGGCCTCACAGAGCATCGAGCCAGAAAGACTCTGGCTTTAAATACATATTGAGCTTGAACAAAAGAAGGGTGTGTGTGTGTACGCAAAACTCATGTGTTGAGAACCTCTTCATTCAGGCGACAGTCCTTCACCTGCTTGTGCCCAGAATTGAGCACATATGGCACAAACAGAACCCGTGAGCCCTACTACCTGCCCACATTCCCCACTCAGGTAATCAACCCTTGATTACTATAAACTGAATAGTTTTCTCTCAGGAGAAACCACACACTGGCCCTAGGGGGGAACAGAGAAGAGAAAGGGAAGGCTCCCAGAAGTAATATCCAGGACTGAACTCACGACAGATTATTTGCCAATAAAAAGTGAAGACAGTTTTAGTTCTAATCCCTTTATGATCCAAAGCAGGCAGATCCCACTATGTATGAAATATTTATCTTTACTATTAATGAGCTCATAACAATGTCTGAGGTAGTAGTGACTGACTATGCGGGTACTCGCTGTAAAAGGAAGTAAATGAGAATAAGCCAAGACCACCCCCAGCCCCAGTGTGAGAATGCTAGACTATAGACCAGGTCAAGAGCTATAAGAAGTTTGAGGTGAAAGGAATCCCTACAAAATGAACACTCAGTTTATTCAAAATCTAGTTTCTTCTAGAATGAAGGCTTTAAAAGGCATCAGGCAGAAGAGAAATAAGCTTCAGTAAAAGGCTTTCTTCCCCCAAGAAGTTCATTCAAAAATTCAAGACTCATCCAAAGTCTATGTTGAATACCTACTACATGCAGTACTGTGGCAGGCATCATTGGGGAGGAGAGAAAAATGAAGGGAATCCCACGGAGATCCACTACTTCTACTGTTCCTCCTACCCAAGACAAAGGGAACGTTCTGGAGACCACCCCACCCCTACGCCACACTGTCTGAGAGGAAGCTGAGATACTAGACAAAGTCCTAACTCTGAAAACACAGTTGTTCAAATTCACAGATGCTTGAATATTTTCCCAACAAATAAATATATGTCTTCTGAATGTTCTGTACAAAAACATAACAGAAGTAAACTGCTAAGTCAGACGAGACAGGTGGAGCTCCTCCAGCATCAGGAGTTCAACGATCGTCAGGGCTACTTGCAAGGCCAAGTACAAGCACGCCTTAACATAGCAGGCTTCTGCCAACGCAACCCCTCCCAGAGGCTCAGAAAAGCAAGGTCTTCTGTCCTCAGAACATCGTGGCTGGCAGCCCTAAGAACCCACAGCAGCATGCTTCCGACCCCTCAGCAGCTCGTTTCCTCCTCCTCCACTGCTCCTGCCGCCCATCCCCCACCCCAGCTTTTCCTAGAAGTGGTTCCAGCGGCTGGGGGAATGCAGTCTCTTTAACACATTGCACCACTTTCTCAGAGAAAGAAAAAGAGCAGAAAAAGCAAATCTAGAGAGACAAAGTAGGTAAGTGGCTACTCGGGACTGGGGTTGGATTAGACAGTGATGCTAAATGTACATGTAACTTCTTTCCAGAGTGATGGAAACGGTCTAAAATTGGATTGCAGTGATGGCTGCACCATTCTGTAAATATATTAAGCATCACCGAATTGGACACTTAAAACTGGTGAGATTTATGAAATATAAATTTTACCCCGATACAGCTGTTAACTGAAAAAAAAAAAAAAAAGTATTAACCGCGTTTAACATTAAGTCATAAGCATATCGATTCAAAGGTGGGGGAAAAAAAGCTTTGCTGAAAATGCAGAAACATGAGCAAATGGATTCCAAGTTTGTTCAGAATTTCTTTAATTGTGGGGGTCAGATCAGGCAGCCACTGAGGATAAAATGCAGTCCCCAGGAGTAATTGCAATGCTGTTTGAAAAGTGGGCATGATAAGAGCTATTTTTTTATTAGGGCAAGTGGTCAAAAGTCACCAAAATTGTCATCATTCCTCGATTGTCTCTTTTTTACCAGTCTCTTGCCCTTCAAAGACAGGATACCTGGCCTCCACGTCAGCCCACGTGATGCTGCCGTTGGCCAGATCGCAGACTACACTGGGCAGTTCGGAGACCTGAGGAAATGAAAGAGAATTCCAAGAATCAACAAACTTGATTAGACTGTCAAAAAAAGATTAACCCTGAACTCAGGAGACCTTACAGAGAGCCAGATCGGTGTCTAATGACAAGATTCCTCTGCAAACTGTTTCCCACTCAGTGTTTCCCGTCACCCCTACTAAAGCCTCCTCACTTACTTCTACTCACTTCTCTCCCAGGCCTGGGTTCATGCTTTTCTTCCCACCCAGAATATCTACCAGCTCCCCTGGATCACTCAATTCTCCCACAAAGCCTTTCCTAATTATTCTAAGTAGCTGCCACCTGAAGCTACTTCGTGAGCATTAACTTTAAGAAGAGAAGCTAGTCAAGGAGCGAGTGAGGGAGAATGACAAACCGCAGCGCCCCGACCAAGAGGGCCAGCTGTTCCCACATCACAACTAAACATTGGCTCAGCAGCAGTTCCTAAACTTTAGCGTGCATCAGAATCATCCAGGAGTCATGTCATGCCCACTCTCTATCAGTTTCCAACATCCCACCCAACCTGTTTCTGATTCGGTAGGTCTGGGCTGAAGAGTTTGCTTATTTAACAAAATTCCAGGTGATGTGAATGCTGCTGGTCCAGGGACCATACTCTGAGAACCACTATCAGGTGAGAATGTAGTTCCAGAGTAGCTAGATCTGGCTTTGTAAAAAGACAAACCAGAAATCCTTAACTTCCAAATTAGACTATAAACACCTCTGGAAAAAATGCAGTCTTTTACTTCTGTTTTCCTATTATTAACTCTCTATAGCAAGCTAAGTACATAACAGGCACGCTAAATAAAACCTCTGCTCAAAATTAATTAGTCAGGCAGTTGTCAATTAGTGGGTGTTCTTTCCTTCCCCTTCTGAACTCTTCCCATCTCCATTATCCCTTCCCATTAAGTAAAATTACTGAAACATTATTGGCTATTTTGAATGGATTCACAGGAAAAGTTTATACATACATAGGTATCCTTACATATGTATACGTTTGTATAGAAATATAAAGGTAAAACTGTCAAAGCCCCCAAAGCCTGCCCATAAAACTATGGCAGCAACCACTTGGGATCACACTTCTCTTGCCCAAATAAACAACTACATAAAAGCAAACTGCTGGAGAATGAGCCCAGAGTGAGCCAAATGGTTATAAAACATTAGATAACTGTTAATGGGTATTTTCATAATTAAACCAAGGGGATCTGAGAATCTTTGCTCTGATAGAAGCCTATGATTAAAATTGAAAGGAAAAAAAAGGGGTGGGGAGCATAGACACAACAAAATCCAGGTTAAATCAGAAGGAACCAGGATACATTTCTAAGACTAAAAATGCCAAAGACAAGGCCAGCAACCTCTGCTCTAATCTGCCGCATGGAGTCTCGGTCCCGCAGAGTTGCCGTGTGGGGGGTCTTGTTCACTGTATCGAAGTCAATGGTGATGCCGAAAGCCACGCCAATCTCATCAGTCCTGGCGTAGCGTCTTCCAATCGACCCAGAGGAGTCGTCTACTTTGTGAGAGACGCCGTTTCTGGTCAGGGCTTCCGCTATCCAAAATAAATTAAGTAAATTAAAAAAAAAAAATGAACAAAGGCTCAATGTCATCTACATATTGTCATACAAGATCAGGAGCTTATAAAAGAGACTAAGACGAGAGAACAATAAGTAACAGTTGCAAAAGAAAGAAAAATCACCAAAATTTATACTAAGTGCCTCGTGATAGCTCCTACCTGTACCTCACACGGCTGCAGAACGAGTATCACAATAAGAGCCAAGGCCAGGAGGTCCTGTCCAGACTCCCCCACCTCTACGTGCATGACCCCAAGCAACTCAATGAACTCTTCCCACTTCCCAACTCTGAAGTCAGTGGGCCCCACCACAGGACCACTAGGTGCCCGTTCAGTGCCGTGGGTCCAGTGGGTGCAGATCCACTAGGATGGTTAACCCCCAACAAGGATTCCCCCAATGAAGGGAGCAGTGCCAGGGTCTAGAGCAGAAGCAAGGATATTTTAAATCTGACCCTTGGGTCCTACCCTAATTCAAATGCTAGGAGGAAACATTCTGAACAAGCACACACCCTCTTGTAGAGAAGTAAGGGCAGAAGCTAAAATCACTTAGATTTATTTACTCTTTATTCAGTACGTATTTTTATTGAAAAAAATATATATATTTTCTAAAATTCAGTCTACCTAATAATGTTCCCCTAGAGATTACCCAACTGGATTTGCTTACATAATTCCTTGACAAATGGCATGAACTCCTGGTTTTGGCTCAGTGGCAGGACCGAACATTTGAATGGAGCTACTACAGCAGGGAAACTGAAGAACTGCATGTTTTAAAAAAGAAAGAAATCCAAAGACATTAGTTTATAAACATCTAAACATTAATGTTCAAATTTCATTATCAAAATACCAGAAAACATGATTTGAAAAGCAGTGTGACAAAGACAAACCATGGTAATCGGACCCAGAAGGATCTGGTTTTCAGCTCTAAATCTGAACTGCCTTAGTGAACTCTGGATCTCAGTCTCTCCACCTAAACACGGGTACCTCCCATCCGCTCTTACCTCACATGTCTGTACAAAGCTGAATGACGTGAAAGCATTGAGAAAGCTACCATATGAGATGGTCATTTCTGGTATCACATAAAAGCCTTACTTCTTTCCGTGGAGACCCCTAGAGAAGCTCCTGCCAAATCATCAAATAGTAAGTGGCAATGCCGAAAACCAAAATCCAACCCTGTCCTTTAAGAAATTCAGCATCGCTGATGGGCCTATGAGCCTTAGTAACCAGGTAAGGCAGAAAAATTTAAGTAGTTTGCAAATGTATATCCAAGAGAAATAGGGTGAAACCAAAAGAGATGCTTTGTATACCTCTACTGAAAAGTACAAACCTCTTAAACTGCTCCTCAAGTAGGCTTCAGAGTTACTGAGAAATAAAGACAGCGAAGATATTCTGTGAAAAGCAAACTAGTCTACTGCTTTCAGTTGGAAATAAGAACTGAACCCAGTTTTTAAATAAAATTTGTATAAAAGGTCCACAGGAAAGCAAGAATATGGAACTTGGAATGAACAGGTCCCATAAAAATCACTGACATGGATTCCAACTGAGTCCCTCAAAAGCCTCATTAGCCTTAAATGCCAAGCAGTGGTGAGTATCCCCACTGTAACCCCGTAGACGCCGCGGCTACCCGAACCACAGAACACTCAGAATTCCACTCCTCTCTATCTGGTGAGAGAGAAGTGAGGAACTGCCTTTATAGAAAAATAATTTTTTCAATCTCACTGGCAATGTTTTTATACCAAATTCATAGGAAAACGGATTAAGGAGCTATGTGATAAAAATTTAGAAACATTTCTGGCTTCTCAGAGCCTAATCAAATTTCTATTCAGAAGGTAATCTCTATGTAATTCATAAAACACTGTCACTAATTTGTTCTTGCTTAGCCCTTATAAAATTTCGATTAAAGTTCTGGTTATATCAATATTGTTAGATTCAGGGGCGCCTGGGTGGCTCAGTGGGTTGGGCCGCTGCCTTCGGCTCGGGTCATGATCTCGGGGTCCTGGGATCGAGCCCCGCATCGGGCTCTCTGCTCAGCAGGGAGCCTGCTTCCTCCTCTCTCTCTGCCTGCCTCTCTGCCTGCTTGTGATCTCTCTCTGTCAAATAAATAAATAAAATCTTTAAAAAAAAAAATATTGTTAGATTCAGAGAAACAGCTAAAATATTTTTTAAAGACCTTTTTATTAGAAAAATAAATAGAAAAGGCTTGAAGCAAACTTGGTATCTAAAAAAACACTCTGAGTGTGCCACCAGTCCTCAAGAATAACCATTTATTTATTTACACTTCTGGTGTACAGACCAGCTTCTTACAATCCACTGAATGAATGAAAAGCTATTCCTTAAATGTCAGGAAATGAAGATGCAATTACGGCAGAGAATAAGACAGTAGGTTTATTAGCTACATTATGACATAAGAGTATGTCAGACTTTTTAAAACACTGGCACCAAGAACTCATGAGTCTATTTTCAAGATTAAATGTCCTACAAAGAACTACAGAGTTGATGTCTCACATCATGTACACACAGCCCAGAATGGTCATGCAGATAAGAATGTTTCATTCACTTTATTTGGCATATACAACCTCTCCAACTCTAGCCAGTCTTCAAACTGATTTTCCTGGAAATCTGTGCCCATAAATGACAAGAGTGTAATTTCTGCAGGCAGTGGCAAGGTGAGAAACGTGGAATAAGGCAGAACAAAGAGATAAAGTGGAAGGCATGGAGCAGTGATTCAGAAGCATCAGGGCCAAAGACAGTGTGTGGGAGTTAATGAAGACTTCTTAGAAATATTTACCTTTAACAGAACTTGAATGCTAGGAAAGGCTATCCCCCAAATACCACTGCCCAATTTACTATTTGTCGATCTCTCCACTGGCATCACTTGGGGTTCTTATAAGAAAATATAGATCCCTGGGTCTCAGACCTATGAATCAGTACCTCTGGACGAGAACCTTAACCCCCAAAGTCCCTGACTTTTGTGCAGTTTGAGAAAGTACCCTTTAACCCTTCACCCTTCTAATGCATAGATACAGTTATTTGGTTTGTCCAAATTCTCTTCACCCTTCTAACCTTTAACCCTTCTAATGCATAGATACAGTTATTTGGTTTGTCCAAATTCTCTGAGCCATCCCCTTCTTCCCAATTTTCTGAAAACATGAGTATATCCAGAAAGTGCCAGTATCTTCCATTGACACAATACAGATAGTTCCCCTATCATAATATGCTCTGTCTCAGAATAATGAGCTGCAGGCAATTGAAACAACTTCAATGACCTACATATTCCAAAGCTCAATGAGCTAACAGAAGAAAGTTTTCGCTTTGTAAACAGTTAAGCAAAGATGAATGAATGTTAATGCCGCTAGTACATTCGGTAACTAATCATTCATTCCAGAGTCATCTTAATAATGTACTTCAGTAAACTTCATGCCCTGACTCTGTGAGAGAATAGCATATTATCCAAGACAACTTACCGTCCTCTGCTCATCTCCCTCACGTACATGGAATGTATGTTCAAATACTGTATACATGATCCTGCCCAGGCCAAAGGAGGGTTCAATTACATTCGGAACAACTTCTTCCACTGCAAAAGAGACAGAAATCCAGTAACATTCTCTCCAACCCTGCATAATGCATTGCGGGTCCTCTCCCAACAATTCGTACCAGCACTAAGAAGCTCTCTTTTCTAGAGGGACTTGATTCATCCTATACATCAGGACAAATAAGTCAGAACATTCCTTAGAACTATTTGCTGATAGGAAATATGATGCCTTTAACATTTTTCACCAAATTCTTTGTTTATACAGCATAAAACTGAAATAAGGTACCAGAGTGTTCCTTCTGTAGTACGCCACAGCATACTATGTACACCAAGTACACCACACTTGCTAAGCTTTGAGCAACAGCAGCTACTCCATCATCTAGAAAGCATGAAAACTCTCCAGCTTTTGTAAGACTTTGCTAGAATGAGAAATCTACCACCACAGTTGGCAAAATTAACAGAAACAATTCCTACACACAATCACATGCTTTGTGGATTACTTTTTATCTTGCTATCTTGATGAGAACTCTTTAAGAAAGTCAAGTTATTGCCATCATACTCCCAAGGTTCTGGGGTCAGGAAGCCCTCAGAGAAGAGTTTGCTTGGTGATCTGCACTCAGTCAAAGACATTTACCAGAGGCCTCACATGGGGAGGCTATATCTGTGGTACACAGAGGAAATGGATTCATTAATACTTATTATTCAGAAAGGAAGGACTGCTAAGCACTGGGTCTAAGGTACCTGACCTTAACCTTGGATATTTTGTTTCAAGGGAAATGAGAGAAGTAGAACCAAAAATACACATATGTGGAAGAAAAGACAGGCTGTTTCTTTTGTCTGTGATAAAAAGTAAGAATAACATATGACCAAGGCATCTCCTGCCCATCCTTCTGGGTCACCCAAGCTATGATGAAGTACAGTTCTGAACCAGAGTAACTAAAAAGCCCCAGAGCAAGAAGGATCCCCTGTTTACTCTGATCACTGCTCAGACTGTTTTCACAGCTCACTGAAGCCTGGCCATAAGGCAGGCCAAAAACAAATGGAAAAGTAGGCATGCTGTCTCCAACAGCAGTAGCTTCTCAAATACCCACCTACTACTCTCAGTTTCCAGAAGCTTCCACTCAGCCACAGTTAACCATAAGCATCCTTTGTATATTCTCCAAAACACTCATATCCCAATTCATGTAATTTGTTCTATAAATAATAATTACCTCCTTATCTTTTAAAAAAGCATGAGAGATCAATTATCTAAATGACTTTTTAAAAGGTTAATTTGCCACAAAAGAGTGAAGCGGTGAGTTCTCTCCTTTGCTTAAAAAAACAAAAGGGTATTTCCTTAAAATGTGAGCAGATGAAAAGACGGTTTTAATTGAAGAGATATTCTTCATATGCACCTCAGTTCAAAGGAAATACAAAGGTGGCATTATATTTTTTAGTATTAACACAATTTACTAACACAATGCCTTTTTTAAAAAGGCAAAAGATAATGCCCTAAACATATTTAGGGTTGTGGCATTAAATACTTATTTTTCTTCTCCAAATTTTCTGTAAAATGGTTATGTCATAAAACTTAAACTTTAAGGAGTAATGATTTTTGTGTTTGTTTCTTAATTATTTTTTACAAACTTACCATGTAGTGTTTTCTGGAATCTCTTCACGCTGACCATGTCTTTTGTCAACTGAAATGTTTTCCCCTCAGTTTCAATAGTGAATTCCCTACAAAGAGAACACATCATTTATTAGGGAAAACATGCATTCCTATGCCTTAATTTAAAGGAGTCTTACCAATTGCTAAACTCTTTTCATTTTAAGTGTAATATAGGTTGGTCAACTTTCCAGATAAAATGGCTGAAGTCAAATTTAAATTATTTCATAAGGAACACCAAATTATTATTTTAACAATGGAACCAAATAGTATTCTGGGAAGCACCCAAAAACGTGACTAGTCTTATAAAATTCCACAAGTGCCTCAATGATTAATTCCTTTGCTTTTGAGATCAAAATAAAGCCAAAACCACTTTTTAAAAAAAATTAGAATAATTACAATAAATTTGTCAGAGATAGGCCTGCTGGCAAAAAGAACACTGTTCTCATTATTGTCCCAAGAAATGCAAAAATGACCAGCTTGTCATCTTATAGAAGGTAATTTTAAAACTCCCACGCTAATCCCAAAATAAACTTTGACACTTACGTTGAAGATCAGCTTAAAGAAGTTTTTTTTTTTTTAAGATTTTATTTATTTATTTGACAGAGATCACAAGCAGGCAGAGAGGCAGGTAGAGAGAGGGAGGGAAGCAGGCTCCCCGCTGCACAGGGAGCCCGATGTGGAGCTCGATCCCAGGACCCTGAGATCATGACCTGAGCCGAAGGCAGGGGCTTAACCCACTGAGCCACCCAGGCACTCCATAGCTTAAAGAAGTTTAATGATCCTGTCCAATACATCAATATAAAACATTATCCCTCCAGAAATCAGTGACTGCATTATGTTCGTATCCTGAGATATGCCCATTCCACTTCTGGTTAGAAGAATTCACCTTTATCAAGTGTTTCATGACGTATTTTAGTTTATTAGGTATTTCCTCCCATTATGATCAGTTTGGATTTGTCTAGGCTCTCAAGCAGCTCAGTGGCAGGAAAAGAGAGCCCTCATGTGGTTGTCTTTAAGCCGTGTAGTTGGCACACTTTGTACTGCATTTTGCTAGTTTCTAGCACTAATAATCTCATGCAGCATGAGTGGTTTTCATGAATTTCCTCCATTTTTACTGTTCTGTCTAAAGTTTGTAAGTGCATTAAAATTCCATTACATAAACATTATCAGATATATTCTGTGAGTACAGTCTAGGTGTAGAGTAGGTAACAGTCATTAAAAAAAGCTGAAATTAGCAAAAAGCCATTATTTGAGAATAATTAATAAAGGGAACTGTCATGTTTATGACAAATGATATCTAACTAGTGCTCTTACTTGTCCATTTTAATGGCATTTGATGTGTTTTAGCATAAATAGATGTTAATTCTGGGAAGCCAGTATGTTTTAAAATTTTCCTAATGAAATGGACGATCATATATCTTCAACTTGTTCATCTTACAAAACTTCCTTTGACAATGTTCTCATGCAACCACCATCTCCCCAACGCTCCATTTCAATCCCCTCCACTCCCAGTCAACCAGTGATGTGCTTTCTACCACTATAAACTCGAATCATCTTTCCAGTTTTACATATATATCTTTTGTGTCAGACTTCTTTCACTTTGCCTATTATCTAGGGCCGGATATGAACTATTTCATGGTTTGCATGCCATACGCAGTCTTTTGTATTCTTTGCTCTGTTACTTTTTTATTTTTTTAAAAGAGTTGATTTGCAAGAGAGAGAGAGAGCACAAGCAGAGGAAAGTGGCAGAGGGAGAGGAAGAAGCAGACTCCCTGCTGAGAAGGGAGCCTGATGTGGGTGGGGCTCAATCCCAGGACCCCTGGAATCATGACCTGAACCAAAAGCAGATGCTTAACTCACTGACCCACCCAGGCGCCCCTTCTTTGCCTTTTTAAACAACACTTAGAAAATAATGCAAAACTCAGTGGGAGAGCTGTACAAAAAAAAAATATATATATATATATGTATATGTATATATATATATATATATATATATATATATATATAAAAGATTTTACAAATTCACTTAAAAAACTGTACTCTTCAGTTATTAGGTATTCAATAAATGGCAATTAAACCATTTAATAATGTTTGTATCTTCAAACTCCCATTTTGTTTTTGCTTGTCTGCTTACTCTAACAATTACTGAGAGAAGGGTATAGAAATCTCTGACTGTAATTGTGGATTTGTCTATTTTTCCTTCCAGTTCCGTCAAGTTTGCTTTACATATTTTCAGGTTGTTTTTAGTTGCATACAGTTAGAATATGCCTTGATGAACTGATCCCTTTAACATTATGAAATGTAACTATCCCTGGCAATTTCTCTTGTTCTGAAGTTGACTTTGTCTGATACTAATACAGCCACTCCTGACTTAATGATTAATATTTGTACGGGAAATACCTTTTGATTCTTTTATGTTTAAGCTTAATTGTGTATTACAATTACAAGTTTCCTGTAATTAGCATTTAATTGGGTCTTGATTTTTTCTAACTAGTCTGACAATCAATGGCTATTGTTTAGATAATTACATTTAATATAATTATTGGTACTGCTGAGTTTAAATCTAACATCTCAAGAGTTACTTTCTATTTGTCCCATCTTTTCTTTGTTCATTTTTCCCCTTCTCCTGCCTTCTTCTGGAGTATTTTTTATTATTCTATTTTATCTCCCATAAAAATTGGTTCATTATTTATATCCATTTGGTTTTTGCGTGTTTTTCCAGGTAATTGCTCTAGAGTTTACCATATGCACTTTTTCAAATTTATCAGTCTACCCTCAAAGAGTATTATGCCACTTCACATATAATGTATGCACCTTACAACAGTATATTCCCAATTCTTTGTTCTCATCCTTTGAGCTGCTGATGGCATACATTTTACTTCTATGTTATAAATTTCACAACATATTGTTATTGTTTTTGCTTAATTTTTTTAAAAGATTTTATTTATTTATTTGACAGAGAGAGAGACACAAGTAGGCAGAGAGTTAGGCAAAGAGAGAGGGGGAAGCAGGCTCCCCGCCAAGTAGAAAGCCTGATGCAGGGCTCGATCCTAGGACCCTGAGATCATGACCTGAGCCAAAGGCAGATGCTTAACCCACTGAATCACCAGCACCCATGCTTAATTTTTTAAATATTTTTTAAGACTTTATTCATTTCAGAGAGAGAGTGTGTGCATGCACAAGTCGGGGGAGGGACTGAGGGCGAGGGAAAAGCAGGTTCCCCACTGAGCAGAGAGCCCAACCCCAGGACCCTGAGATTATGACCTGAGCCGAAGGCAGACGCTTAACCAACTGGGCCACCCATATGCCTCTGTTTTTGCTTTAAACAGTTCATTACGTTTTAAAGAAATTAAGAGATGTCATTTTAAAGAAATTAAAGAAAATGTCATTTATATTCACCTACATACTTAACATTTATAGACCTCCTCAATACAGGTCATGTGTTCATGCTTTTTCATGTCGAGAACTTTTTTTTTTAAGTAGGCTCCACACCCAGCATGGAATGCAATGTGGGGCTTGAACTCACGACCCTGAGATCGTGACCTGAGCTGAGATCAGGAGTCAGACACTTAACTGACGGAGCTACTCAGGCACCCCATTTAGAAATTTTTCATTGTTTGTCAGACACAGTAAATTTTACGTTGTTTAGTATTGGATTTTGTCGTATTCCTTTACAGATCTGTCTCTATTGTTTTTATATTTATGCTTAAAACAATTATAGAGACCTTTCCAAAGTTCAAAAAAAGAAGGACTGAGAGAATGTCATTTCTAATTTTTCCTCAGTCACTTCCTTAGACAAATCTCCCCCTCTGAGAAAGTTACGGGGTGGGGGGGAGAGATCATTTCAAATCTATTTCCAGGCTATAATGCCAAAATCTCAGCAAACACAGTTCTTGAAATACTAGAGATAATACTTACCTGCAGAAAATTTCTAGAGAAACTGATCTCACCCTTTCAGAACCTGCAGAGAGGACATAGCTAAGTAACACCCACATAAAAGTACACATCTTGGGGCGCCAGGCTGGTTCAGTGGTTGAGCCTCTGCCTTCAGCTCAGGTCATGATCTCAGAGTCCTGGTATCAAACCCTGCATCCAGCTCTCTGCTCAACAGGAAGCCCGCTTCTCCCTTTCTCTCTGCCTTTCTGCCTACTTGTGATCTCTGTCAAATAAATAAATAAATAAAATCTTTAAAAAAAAAAAAAGTACACATCTTAAATCTCACCCTTTTTCATTCAGTAGTTTCTCCATTTCTGTAATGTAACACTCATCACAAACAGCCAGGTACTCCAGCACTAGCTTTGCGTCCTTCTTATATGCCTTGCCAATTGCTCCCTTATTGGGTTCAAACTGAACAACACTGACTGTTTTGTAGGAAGTAGTCAAGGAACCAAAAAGCACAGTGAACTGCCATAGTATTTTGGAAAACGATCTTGAGGACAATCCATCATCGAATTGAAACAACTAGTTCTCTATTGGCATCCTAGATCCCGTTTATAAGGACTTCAAGTGTAAGATGAAATAACTACTCACAGAACCATTCAGACAAACCTCACTAAAAGTAAGTAAACACTGTCAACAGAGACTTCTGCAAAGTTACAGTGAGATGAAAGGGATATTATCTAAACAGCAACATAACATAACACAGCATAATTACCTCTGCTGACCGTTTACTGATTTCTGAAATGTCCCAAACACAACAGGATCTACCTGCTGTCACTGGCCTAGCCCTAAGATGAGTTCACGACCTCAAATGCCTGGTAAAGAATGGAAATTTCTTTGCTGATTCACAGACTAAGTGAGCTAAATTATTATTTCATCTACCATAAAATGGCACTCATCTTTTAGTAGAAAAAGTATTCCCTAGGTGCCCTTTATTTAAAGGTGCAGGTGTAGAGAAACGCATTGTGGAGATAGCTGGGAATAACTGGCCCACACCCGGGAAGACACTCAGAGCACTCTTCTGAATATGCTTCTTTCAAAGCATCAATCACACCAAAGTGGGTGTGTCAGATTACAAAAAAGAGACTAGGAAAGGAGCAACGACATGGGTAGAATAGTAGGTTTAAATAAGTGCTACCACAATATCCAAAGCATCTCAGTTTATCCGCAGAATGTGCAGACTTGGATTTATCCATTTTCAGTAAGTTTACACTTTAGACCTGAGTTGCTGAAGCAACCAGCAAGGATATGGGCTCTTTCAGAGGTTTCTCAGCTACAAGTGGGACTTTGGTGGCTCGAGCATGACAAGAAAGGTCATAACAGGAACGATCTGCACATCCGACAATCTCAATCCAGCCCTAAGAAGACATAATAAATAAAAACATTTATTACGCTGGGTTCATTCACAGATGCATGCAGATTGTAAGTAACTTTCACTTACCCAAAGATAATTTATTATAGCATCTCCACTCAACTTTTATAAATGTTTGAAATGGGAATAGTTCTATACATCAGGCAGCTAACAACGCTCTAAAATATAATTCACACATGTACGCAAAGTGGTCTTCTTATTTTCTGGACAGATTTATTTTGCCATATTGTGAATGTGGGATAAACTAATATATTCTAGGATTTAACTACGAAAATAAAATGTGAACCTAGACAAAGTCAGTAGACATGTTTCAAATTTGAGACCATGATTCAAAATGAATCTAGCAGAAACCTCTACTGTCTTTGGATGAAGTGTCTATTGATCTCACAACCTGACATCAAATGGCTGTGCTAAACACACAGCTCAGCTGGCCATGAATGTGGCCATTTGTGTTCAATTCAGTTTCTTACACAACAAAAGAAATCTCAGTAAAGAGCAGGTAGCATTTAAGTCACAGAATAAAACTTAACAGCAACGCCACCACAGAGATGTTAAAGGCTTATTTTAGTAGATATCTAGTTAGTCCTCATGAATATTTATATTCTGCCTTTGATCCAAAGAGTATGAAAAATTGCAACCATCACAACTACTAAGCTTTCCAAGCATGTGACCACATGGGGGTGCATGGACTAAAGACAGCAAAGATAAACCTCACAAGCTCAGAAACCCCAACACATAACAACAAAACAGAAATTAAAAGAATGAAACCTAAAATCATGTAACTTGATCATCTGACATTCAATGAAGATGTCAACATATTCATGTATTAAAAGGTAAAATCACTGAAACACATCTGAGGACAGCAAGCAATAAGCCTGGGATAGTGGTTACCTCTGAGAAAAGAAAAGAAAGGGACGGAGCATTAGCTGTCTCAGTTAACATTTCTTTCATTAAAAATATAAAATATGAAGCACATAAAAAGGAAGTGTTCAAGTCTCTTCTTGAATGCAGGGACTGTCTTATTTCTATTTATCAGACTGTTCTACTGATGGAGTACTTCAGATGAGGGAAGGAAGCTCTTTACCTGTTTTATTTCCCTGATTTAAGTGAGTGAGAAACAATTTTCCTTTGCTCTCTCAGGCTGCAATGGAACAACTTGAATAGGGTTTTGGCATTTCCTTTGCTTTATAAAACATGCTCAGCAAACGGCACCAGTTGTCTACAATTTGATAGAACTGTTAACAATTACAACACTTTATAAAGCAACTAGTTTAACAAAAATCACTACTGTGAAGACTTAAAACAATAAAAGGTCTTTAAAGGAGTTCTCCCCTCTCCTTGAAAGTTCCTATTACCTTCAAGCTTCTGGTTTTGTTTAGTTTCCCAATGACCTTATGTAAAATGTTGTAGCCTAATTCCATGCTGGGCCCACATTTTTCTTTTTTCAATTTTCTTCTTTAATTAAAAAAAAGAAATGTAGGTACAATTGACATGAAACATTATGTTAGTTCCAGGTATGCAATACGATGACTCAGTATTTGTAGATAATGTAAAATGAGCACCATAATAAGTCCGGTTAACATCCGGCAACCACACATGGTTCCAGAACCTATAGGACCTACTCTCTTAGCAGCTTTTAAATACCCAATGTAGCATGATTAACTACTATCACCATGATGTTCATCACATCTGGAAGACTGAGGTCCACATTTCTGATTCTCAATACTTAACTACAGCTCACAGTGGCACTCAAAAAAGCATGAGCAAAAGTGTCGTAAGGTCTATTAAAGCAATGTAGCACAATGGTTAAGAGCACGGGCCCAGAGTGAGACGGCCCTAGTTCATACCGCACCTCTACCACTCGCTGTGAGACTCAAATTGCTTAACCTCTCAGCACTTCGGTCTCCTCAGAAACGGGACCTACGATGAGGATTACACAAGATACTACATATGAAGCATTCAGACTGGAAAGCACAGCCCTTACCAATTAAACATGCCGAATGAACAAATGAAAGAAATAAAATGTAATCCAGGCCACATTCAGAATCTCAAGTGAGATAGCAAGAATCTGTGTCTACTTTAACAAAATTAGAGTCAGAGAAAACTAAGAAAGGGAACTGGTATGGAACAAAGAGAAAAGAAATAATCTTTTCTCACACAACACAGGAACTATTTTCTTTATTTATCTATTTATCTGATGTGCAAATAGGAAGAAATTCCAGAAAATTTAAAACATGTAAAGAAATTTATATTCATCTATAACCCAAAAATAACTACTCCCATCATTTTGGCATACATATGTCCAACAAGTCTGTGAGGAAAATCTAGTAACAAGAAAAACCTAACAGATTACAGAAATTTTTTCCTAAATCCACAAAGGAAAATGAATATATTTAAAACAACATCAGTAATAGCCACTACAAATATCTGCATACCACTATGAACATATACATGCGTGTATGTTTGTAATGCATGTAATATCATTTAGAACAGTGGCTAAAAAACCCATGGGACTAAGAATGGTTTTTACATTTTTAAAGGGATGTAAAAAAGAAAGAGACGACAAGAAGAAATAAAAGTCTGCAATGCCTAAAGTATTTTTACTACATTTACTATGGAAAACATTTGCTGATCCCTGATGCAGACACATGAACAACTTTTGAGGACGTGTATATAGCTGAAGTTTCACTTTCTACATAATATTCTTCAGAATTACTTTTTGCTTTTTATTTTACAGAAATGAGTCATTTTTTAAAGTGACTAATTTTTATTTCTAATTTTTAAAAATGAATCTATTAAAGTCATTTTGAAAACTAAAGAGTGAAACCAAGGGCACATGGGAACAAATGACAAGTCTCTCTAGCACCAACAAGAAAGGCCAGGAGGCTCTCAGGCCCCTTGTTCTGGATGCCACCTTGTTCCCACAGCCACCAGGGCAGAAAGCATCTTCTATATCCAATGGCTTTTTTTTTTTTTAAACTTTTTTTTAAATGTTTATTTATGTTTAGTCATCTCTACACCCACTGTGGGGCTCAAACTCACGACCCTGAGATCAAGAGTCACATGCTCCTCTGAGCCAGCCAGGCATCCCTCCTAAACCCAAATGTCTGTCAATCCTAAGCTCCAGTAAGAATGTTCATGTTCGGGAGCTGCAGGTGGTAAGGTACAGTGAAGCGGTAGCCAGGATGTCTCTGAATTATTATTAAATACATAGAATTTGAGAAAAGGTAGTTCCTAAACAAGAGATCCTAACTACTAGTCTATCACCAAAACCTAACAAATAGCTCTCTAAACAAAGAGCACCATGTCTTTCTTTACTCCGCCCTCTCACCATTTCCAACGTTTGCTAGGGTCCTTCCTTGTCAAGGAGGAGGCCACCCCATCTTAGCTGCACCTGGGGATACTACCCATAACACTACCCATCCCAGGAATGTACACACCAGCACTGCTCCATCACTGACCTTCCCTGTCTCTCTCACTCTCAGTCTCTGGAAAAGCCATCTAAGTCTACAAAGGGCTCTTGGGACACAAAAGTAACCCCTTCCTTATAAGAGGACAGAGCACAACTGCTTTTTTCCATTTTGCTTTGGAAAAGACCTCTTTTCTCTTTGTTCCACTCTGATATAGAACACACAAAATGCAATTTTGAAATCCATGCCTCCTATGTTAACAGTGTGAAGATCACATGCTAACGACCCTTCCACATCCTTACATAGGATGTTTTAGACTCGGCATCCCAACAGTCACAGGCATAGTGGGCCATCTCGTTCTCCATGTGCTGGCGGAAGCGGAGTTTATCTGGAGATACTCCAACCTTCGTGAGGTAGAGGTAGATGCGGCCAATGAAGTAGCCTAATACTGAGTTGTTAATCACACCCTAAAAATCAATGAATAAACAAGTAAGTGAATAAATAAGCAAGCAAACATGCAAACAAGCACAGAGGAAGGCAAAAAACACACATCCTTTTGAAGGCCAATGTACCACTTTCGATTTATTCATACTCTACTGAAAAATATTTGACACACAGGGTAAGCTAATTTATCTAGCTCTCAGAACAATCTCAAAGAATCTAATTGTGGCTATTTTTAAAGGGGTTAATGTCAAGTTAACAAGCTGATTATAACAGAGTTATTCAAAATCTTTCTGCCATACTCACTGGATCAGCAAAATTTCAGCCCAATACTTCAGTACTACAGTACTAGAAATGCCATTCATAATAATGACCCTACAGAGGGGCAGATATACTTCCTCTGAATTAACAAAAGTAATAAGACATGTTGAAGGGATTTTAATGTATCCTTATCCACTGAAGTGTGTGCACCCCAGAGCACACACCAGTACCAGAAGGATCTTAGAAATCATCTAGCCCCATCTACTACCCACTGCAGAGCCCTTCTCTGCCAAATGGCTGGCAAGTTATCACCCAGCCTCAACTGAAATATTTTCAGGGGCAGGAAGTTCATTGTTCCCTGGAGCAATTCATTTCACTATCAGGCAGCAGAGACTATTAGATAAAGTTTCCACTCACTCACTTTTCTAGACAAATGATTAGAGAAATTCTATTCTATGCAAGACTTTAGCCCAACTGTTATGTGTAAGATTAAAATCCAGAGGACTAGCTTTCCGTGAGTCAAAATGTCTCCCCCAAATGGTACATATTGATAAAAGTTGGGACTGACAGGGCACAGTTCAGACCAGGATCTTTTTTCCAAGTGCTCTGCTAAATTTTTTTGATGTTAGCCCCCTGGCCTACAAATTGGCATGTTCAGGTAATTTCCTCCCACTATAATAATAGTTATATTAATATAATAATAATAATAATAATAATAATGGGATAAATACTGTATAAAAAGCAAATACTATATAAAAAACAAAATGACTGCTAAAATAAATATTTTGTCATCCAGTACACAGAATTTCCTAAGTGCTGCAGACCCTAAGCTGGAATAACCTAAATGAAGTTACCTATGGAATCTTACCTGTTCAACAGCATCTCCTAGGCGCATTTTTCGAGCAGACTGTCCGCTGACTTGGGCTTTTGCTGAATATAAATAAAGGTGGAGGTCTGCCACATTCTGAAACTTGGGATGGTCCTTTTCACTGGGATCTACAAAGTGTTCAATTTCTGCCATTGTGAATTCTCTGGAAGAAAAAATGTAAGGGATAAAAGTTGCATACTTAACTATAAAAATTAACGAGGCCCTTATTTTCAACTTTACTCTGCAATGATACAGGCCCTCAGGCGACAGGAATCTCTTATCAGTAAACCAGAAAACTGTTTCCTAAGAGAATGGCAAGGAAAAAAAAAAGAGGTTGGATTAAGTTTATCTGGGTGGCTATTATTCTTAAACATATTAATGAAAACTTTACAACTCACCTGAATAGTAATTTAAATAAATAAATACAATCAAACTTCTCTCAAATATTAACTTCTGTCTAATGACAAAGATTCTTTGCTTGCCCTAATTTTAGTCAGTTTTCTGAACCTCTTCGTAGGCCCATCTGTATACTTCTTTGTAAAATCCAGTTTTAGCAAGAACCCTGATAAGTCAGTTTAACTAGAACCCTCCACCCCAACCCTTGCTATGTGATCACCTCTGCTCTCTTTTTTGGGTTTGTCATCCACTACCATCCCCCAGTTGGTGTCTGTTTACCCTGGCCTATCTCCAGCAAGATCCCATTAGGTTGGCTTACCCAGAATCCCCCTTGCCTTGCCCCTGATGGTTCCTTTTAGTGGTTTTCTAGCCACTGATGCCCTTCACCCCACGCCTTGGCTATAAATCCTCTCTTGCCCCTGCTCTATTCAAAACTGAGCCCTATTCTATACTGAGGTCTCTTTTCCCCTACTGCAACAGTCTTGAATAAAATCTGTTTCTATTACCTTAACTACTATCCGTGTTTCCTTCCATAGTAGCCATAACAACAAGATTATTTTCATTGGAAAATAAATTTTAAAGAACAGACTGATAGTTTTTAAAATTAGGAAAACTTAAGGGAATGTCAGACAGAAAAAAGAAATGAGATACTGAATAGCGACTTCCAAATAAAGTGGTTTTCCTTAGACCACTAGCAAGTCTTTATAAATATATACTAAATGAAGTTCCCAGTATTTCCTTTTCAAAGCACGGGAAATTTAAAGTGAAGTGAAATTATTCTTCAGCTTTTATAGTAGTTTGGTTTCTTTCTTTTTATTGCTCTGAGCAAGTAAATGACTGATAATGGCACCATACAGCTGGCTTCTTCAGAGTAACAGCTTCTTGAATAAAGTGTTATTCAAGGCAGAGGACATAAGACACGAACTGAACAGGCTAGCATCAAGCTAACTGCATAATGATGAAATAAATATGCATTTAGTAATGGTTTCCCAAAGAGACCTCACTGAATGGCAATTAAGTAGCTATTGGGGGAAAAGTGTTTTAAGTTAATTTTATGAGTCAAAATCAAGTCTCTCTTCTTTAAACACCTCCCACACACACATTTACTAGTGCACTTCCATGATTATCTCAGATGTTTCAGAAGTAATGAAAAATTGCTTAAATGGGCCCTAAAAATACATGAAATACACTGCAAAAGAGCTCGGACTTTGAACTTTATTTTTTAATAGTATTTCTTCCTTGGTCCTAAGGTACCTGTATCTTTTCTTTCAACCACTATCAAACATCCTCCATGTGCACAGAAATAGGACAGAGACAAGAAGCACAATGTCTGTCCTCACATACCTTACAGCTTGGCAGACAACAAGAGAACATCTAAGATGCAGAGCGTGTCAAAATGTCCTGCCCAAAACCCCAAATAAGCTGCTGCCCAAGTCTTTCCGTCTGTTCTGTCAAATAACCCCGGCCCACAGACGGGAGACGGAAATCAACTCTAACAGTGATCCCACCAATGGTCTCTTGTCTTTGAGTTCAGAGACCGTACCTGGACCGTGGAGAACTCTAATAACCTACAGTCTAGGAGACAGAACCAGCCGATCACAATAAAAATATTTTTTTTAAAAACTACAGATGAGGGGCGCCTGGGTGGCTCAGTGGATTAAGCCACTGCCTTCGGCTCAGGTCATGATCTCAGAGTCCTGGGATCGAGCCCCGCATCGGGCTCTCTGCTCCGCAGGGAGCCTGCTTCCCCCTCTCTCTCTGCCTGCTGCTCTGCCTACTTGTGATCTCTCTCTCTCTCTCTCTGTGTCAAATAAATAAATAAAATATTTAAAAAATAATAATAATAAAAAAAAATAAAAACTACAGATGAACCGTCTAATACTCTCAACCTAAACAGAAGAAATCACAGCCATGCAAAGACTGATTACCTGATAACCCCATGCCATCAAGAAGACATCACAGCACTAAACAAATCCTAGCCCATTCCAAGGAACAAAAGCCATGCGGATACTGGCTTATGGAAGAATGAGTGGACTTCTAGTCGGGACCTTACAGATGCATATAACAAAAACCAGCCAGAATCCAGACAGGGTGCTTTAAAGTGAAAGTGACCAAAATAAAAATGGCCAAGGAACCCCCACGGACCTTTCACCAGCTCACTCCTAATCACTCCTCAGCTCTGAGCTACTTTTTCGATTTACCACTCTCCATTCCACAGGCCCCAGGTTTTGCCTTACTTTGTGGTCCTTTTATAACTTCCAAGAGCTACTCGACATTATATAAATCCTCTCCAAAACACTGACTTTACACAAAGTCAGTCTTACCGGGCTTCCTCAGTATTTTGAAACCATGCTTGAAGACACTACTGGAACAGATGGAAAGCCAAAAAACAAAAGGAAAAAGAGAGACAGAAAAACCAAGACGCCAGGAAGTAAAACAGACTCAAGCCTACAAGTTTTCACTGTTACTATATCTGGCTAAAGTTTCTGACCACCTCTTCTTTCCGCATGGAGGCCCAAAGGGAAATTGTTTTGTGCAAGCCCCTTCCTCGCGCGCAGTCCCCACTTTCTCGACAAGAAGGCTGAGCCAATCATAGGCCTGAAGAAACAGTTCGGTCAGTATATGGGGCGTTTCCACAGTGAGTGTCAGGGGGACTGACAAGATTAGGCAGGTGCTTTGGGTGCTTTGATGTAGAGTCAGTGGCTGGGATATGCTATGACTGAAGTCTGTAATTATAGTGAGTAAGAAAAGAGAGGAGATGGGTGGGGTGGTGGAGCTGTGGAAAATCCTTCTGGAGTCTAAGATAGTTAAGTTTACCTACGTATCTTATTTTTTTTTTTTTCTTTTTTTATGAAGACAAAACTTCGTCAGGAAGGTGCACTGACTTTTTTTTTTAAAGATTTTTTTTATTTGACAGAGAGAGATCACAAGCAGACAGAGAGGCAGGCAGAGAGAGAGAGAGAGAGAGAGGGAAGCAGGCTCCCTGCTGAGCAGAGAGTCCAATGCGGGACTCGATCCCAGGACCCTGAGATCATGACCTGAGCCAAAGGCAGCGGCCTAACCCACTGAGCCACCCAGGCGCCCCGTATCTTATTTTTTATATGCAATTTATAATGCCAAGAGATGATATCAGTAAGAAAACACAGAAATCACAAAAAGCTTAAAATCTCAGTAAGTTTCTAAAGAAAACTTAGGTGCCAATATGCACTCCCACGTACGCCTGTATATATCTGGCAAAAGGAGATTATTAGAATAGAGACAAGTGAGCAGACTAGAGTAGACAGAAGCAAGCCTGCTAGCTGGCCTGTCACAGAGGCACACCAAGTATCTGGAGGAATGTCAACTGGTTACAGAAACACCCTCGGCCCAACTCCAGTGCTGCTCTTTGCCCTGGACACCCCGGATAACACTCTCCTCCTAACCGTCACCTCATCCCCACCTCACCCTACACTTACATACATCACCACTGCCAGAAAAATGCCTTGGTTTAGACAATCAAGATCCTGCCATCCTCTAAATATATGACAAACAAGGGGGAAAGATCATTTTGGAGCAGGTGAGAAACATGATCTATTCTTCACCCTCCTTCCTTTCAAGTTCCCATTAGTTACTCACAACTACCTGATGTCCCAGAGATTACAAACAAACATCATCTTTTGGAGGACAAAACTAAAGACATGGTCATGTAAGAACAAAGCAGAACTGTTTCAACATAACAAGCTTCCCTTTCCTATTTAATGCTTAGCTCATTCACAAATTTTACTGGAAGAATAATACGGGCAGTACCTGACTCTGATCAGTCCAGATCGAGGGGAGATCTCATTTCTAAAAGAATTTCCGATCTGGGCAGCAGCAAAAGGCAACCTTCCTTGGTTGAACTCCAAAAGTCTCTTGAAATTCAGGAAAATACCCTGTGCAGTTTCTGGTCTCAAGTACCTATAAATTTAAATAAATTGGTCTGTTAGAAGGAAGGAAATTAAATTTTCCAAAAATCTGAAATTCTAGATACAAATCCTGAAAGTCCTAAGTATACTATTTTCATACAAAGCAGGGCATATATGCTCTAAAGCAAAGGAGTAAGAAGAGTAGACATTTTCCTTGGTACCAAACATACTCAAGCAAGTGTTAGAGAATGTATCAAGCAACTGGTATGGCAACACTACTATCAGAAATGTCATTCTATTTTATCAGTCCAGTGAGTCAATGCCACCTCTCTCTTATTGTCCCTAAAACCTGATAAATCATTAACGTGCAGGCAGACAACAATTCAGAGCCTTCTGAAAAGAAGACTCTGCCTAAGTATGTGCCTGTTAACGCACCTATTAGAGTGTAACTGTGTGGCTACAAAGAAGCCAGTATGGCCTTACACTCAGCATTAGAGCTCATTCATCAGAGTCATCACATCAGGCCAGGCAAATGGCAGGTTTTTCCTATCATTTTCTCCTCTGTGGTATTCCACATTTCCAGCCACAGGTTTCTTCTCTTTTTCTCCATGTTTTAAAGATACAGCTAAGCAAATACACCATGATAGCCATTTTCCTCTTCTCAATTTTACAGAAAATATTCTCTGCAAAAACATCAGTTAAGAAAGCTTTTCCAAGGGCCTACCTCAAATAAATATTTTGTGAAAAGAACTTTAAATCAAGGAAAAGATAAAATATAATTGTACCCTCTTCTCACTCTAATATACCAACACCTCATTCTGGAGGTCCTTTCCAGATTTCATCCAAAAGAAGTATAACTACAGTTTATACACATTTTTTTAAAAAGCTGTAAGACTTTTTTAAATTTCATTTATTTATTTTTAAGTAGACTCTATGCCCAACATGGGGCCTGAACTCATGAGCCCAAGATCAAGAGTTACATGCTCCACCATCTGAGCCAGCCAGGCACTTCTATGTGCATGATTTAGAAGTAGAATGTGTAAAATTATGTATTCTTTATTTTTTCCATTTTCTAAATAATCATAAAAATATTTCATATTTAATAGTTGCAGTGTATCCTACTAAAACGATCTACTTTAATTAACTTAACCATCTCAAATTTTTGGATAAATAGGTTATTTCTATTTTTAATTTATATGCTCTTGATAAATACACCTTCATAGCTTCCTTTCCTTTTGAATTATCTGCTCAGATAAATTCCCAAGAGTAAGTCAGAGGGCTTGGCCCATTTAATGACTTTCTGTATGTACTGCCAAAATGAAAGGCTCACCCTTGGCCTCGTTCCATAAAATATCCCAAGTCAACACAGTGTGTGACTAAAATAATTCTAGTCATACATTCTGTCACAATTAATTTTTATTATTCTACTTTAGGAAACATAATCTATCTCGCTTCATCTAACAAAAGCCTACCCTCGATTACTTACAATGAGACCATAAGAAAAACATCTGAAGTTATGAAGTGGACTACTTTGGCTAAGTTTGTTAACACTGAGAAGGAATCTATATCTACAAATTCTAGTTCTGGGTCATATTGTAAATTGTTCAGCTTTTTTTACTGTGAAAACCACATCTTTTAAATAACACCAAACCTATGTTGTTCTGTATGGTAGGCCACTAGTCAAATGCCTAAATTTAAATTAATTAAAATTAAATACATTTTAAAGTTCAGTTCCTCAGAAGCACTAATGCCATTTCAAGTGCTCAGTAGCCACATGTGGCTAGTGGCTACTATACTGGACAACACAGATTACCGAACATTTATACCATTGCAGAAAGTTCTATTGGATAGTACTGATCTAGACTAAATGGTTTGTAAGTCTCCTTCGGCAATAAGTTCAATGACTTTCAAAACCATTCCTCAACTATCTCTCCTACCCTGTACAGCTATCACCACAAGATATGATGATCACAGACTTCTATTTATTTTATGGCAAAAAAATGATCACATACACTAAAAATATATACATATACATATATATATATATATATATATATTCAGAAAGATTAGAAGGAATAAATTTAAGAATATGTTTGTTATTATTTCTCCTTAAAATGTTTATCTGTACTTTCTACATACCATTTTTCAAAAATTTTTTTTCATGGCTGATTTGATGTTTACTTTTTATTACAACAATTTTAGTAACTTCATTACATAAAGAGTAAGTGATACATACCCAGGCATGTTTCCTCCAGGCCCAATGAAGGTTTTGAACATTAAGTTAAAAGATACTGGAGGGGAGAGATCATTTCCAGTAATGGGGGATTTTACATTATAGTTCACAAAAAGATCCCCAAGTTCCTGCTGGCCATAGTTATCAAGCTAAAGGATACATAAAGAAAACAATTAACATAAAAGATTGAGGAAAAAAACACAGCATAAAAGTATTACATACATAAAACCCATCTACCATTAAAAGTCACCCAAAATAAGAACATCAAAGTTAATCTAACTTTCAAAAAACCCAAATTAAAATCATAACCAGTTCACTTTCCGTTTATCAATTTATCATTTACCATTCTAGAAAAATGGAGTACTTGTCTGGAACTGACCTAAACTGACAAATTCACCATTTCACAAGGAAAGATAAAGAAAAATATCTCTGGTTCAATTATAATAGTTACAGATTGGTAAGAATCTGAAATCATATAAATTACATTGGTTTTTATAGATTTTATTTATTTGTCAGAGAGAGAGAGAGATACAGACCACAAGCAGGGGGAGTGGGAGGCAAACGGAGAAGCAGACTCCCCTCTGAGCAGGAAGCCCAATGTGGGACTCGATCCCAGGATCTGGAATCATGCCCTGAGCCAAAGGCAGACGCTTAACCAACTGAGCCACCTAGGTGCCCCATAAATAAGTTTTCAAGTTGCATTTTACCACTTCGCATATTTAAGAGTCAGGTACACTTCCCTATTAAATTGTGCATATAACTTTCCTTTGCCGCTAGATATTAAGCTCTTGAAGGTAGAAACTGTTTCTTATTCATCTCTGCTTGTTCTAGTGTACTGCACATTTTATATATTGATAACCAACGTGAAACCCTCTAACATGATGTGACTTCCAATTCAAAAATTTCAAATGACTATGACAAACCATCTAATACTGAAGAATGTTCAAAACTTAAAAAAAGAAATCTCCTAGTAGAATTAATTAGATAAATCAACTCAGGACCATAAGAACTGAGGCTCTGGAGTCAGAAAAACCTGGGTAAACTGCCCAATTCTACCACTTATGGATTGTGTGACTCAAGAGTAAGTTCTTATCTAATGTCTCTGAGCCTCAATTTGCTCATCTGTGAAATAGGGAAGCAGCATCTACTTCACTATGAAGAGGTACTATGAAGATTAATTATGTAAAGTACTTAACACAGGGCCTGGCACATAGCATACACGACACCACTAAGTGTCTTGCCAAAATATCCAACTGGGCCTCTAGGTCGGACTACCAAATTATAAGTAATATAGAAACAGAGGGACATGTGAAGTATCACCAAAATAATATAATGAGCCAAATCCAGGGAGTAGAAAATACTAAGAAACAAATATTTCAATTTTTTAAAAATATTTTTAAATGAAAATATAAGGCAAATTAGAGATAAAGAACCTAAAGACTGGAAGAGATTTAAGAAATATATCAACCACTCACAAAGTATGGACTTTATCTGGAGCCCAATTCAAACAAACAAAAAAAGTGGTTAACATTTAAGATAATGTAATTAAAATGATGTTTTAGATGTACTTCAAAATAATTCTGGAGAAGGTAGGAAAGCAGGGAATGGATTCAACGAAATTTGATAACATTTTAACAGGTTCATGGGTACATTAGTACTCATTATACTATCTTCTATTTGTATATGTTTTGAATTCTTCCTAACAAAAAACTTAAAATTGACTTAAAAGCTGGTCCATGCACAGGTGGGTCAGCAAAAATGGACAGAGAAGAAAAACAGTTCTGAGCTACTGAATCCACATAACAGGAATAAAGCTCTTCCTATCACAGAGGGTGAATCAGTTCCTTTTAAAGGAACTATCACGCTGCATAAAGCTGAAAAGGAGTCACAGATGCTAACAGGTAGAGAAAGCGATTATCTGCTCAAGCGAACAGATGGGCCTTTGGCCATGAATCCACCGGGGCCATTTCTGAGTACTAAACCACAGTTCCCAACTTTTCACTGAACGTTACACGGACAGCAGCTTCTATGTATATCTAACATAGCAAACCAAAAAACAGACTGCTCTCTGGGGTGCCTGGGTGGTTCAGCTCATTAAGCATCCAACTCTTGATTTTGGCTCAGGTCATGATCTCAGGGTTGTGAGACTAAACCTTGTTCTGGGATCCTGCACTGGGCTCCACACTGGGAGTGGAGTGTGCTTAAGATTCTCTTTCTCCCTCTCCTTCTGCCCTCCCCTCACCAGCACACTCACCCATTTTCTCTTAAAACAAAATAAAAACAAAGCAAAACAAAACAAAAAAAGCCAAAAACGAAAAAAACAGACTGCTCTTCTAAGACCATGAATATCAGACAGAAAGTCAGGGTTCAAACTATAAATGACTTAATGAATCAACTAATTACTTCCTGCTCTGACAACTGACTTGGAAATGAATGAAACTGTTAAGATTAAAGACACATACAAAAGCTTTGTAAGTCTAACATTCAAAATGGGAAACAGTAACCTGGGGGGTAATTAGAAGTGCTTTTCATTTCTTCTTTCTAATAAAGGTCATGCCTTTGGGAAAGAAAGGAAATGAGAAATGAATGTTTGGCTATAATGGTGTCAAAATCCAAAAACTGATTTACTAAATCATGAACAACAATACTAAAGCAATGAGCTTCAAGCGAAGGATAAAATATACCTCACAAGGACTAAAATAAATTGGCAGATGAGTCAACAGCCAAATTAAGATTTTCTTTTAATTTAAATGAGGAAGGAGAAAATTTCTGAGCTACCGTTAGAAAGCTAGATACCACAGAGAAAAATCAGCATATTTTTAGAAAACAAGGCAGCACTGCAAAAGTATCCAGTAAATGCTCATGAGAAAATGCAAAGAGGTAGGGATTCCTACATTCAGCCTCACATATTTATATACTAATATAAAGAAAATATGTATAAATGCACTGGTTTCTGTGTATGTCTGTATAGTTTTGCCCAAGAAAGTAAATAAAATTTAAGAGGTGAGCCTTGGTGGACCTCATGATCAAGCGCGGTGTTGGAGAAAGGTATTTTGCTTAAATGGATACGTAAGGTGAGAGATCAGCAACATACACACGTGGACATGTGCATCTTCCTGAGCAAAAGAGGTACCGTTTTCGTAGTATTTTTAAAGTGATCTGTGACCTAGAAAAGGGATAAGAACAACTTCTGATATAGAAGGTATTCCTGTACTTGGTAAAAGGCAGAACAGATTATCTCCATGGTCTTTCTTAAGTCTTCCCTAAACTTTGCCAACTTAAATAGAAATTATAAAACACTGAGTCTATAGGAAAGGCAGGGCCCTGCTCATCAGGTTCTAAGAATAACAGCATGTAGTCAGGGACAGTACAACCAGAAGCAGATCAAGTGGCTGATGAGACAGTATTCACAAGGATAGCTGCCCCCAAATCTCCATTATCAAAACTGAACACTATTCATCCTTAGCCACTTCTCTGGTTTTTGCTATTAAATCCAGAAAACTGGTTTCCAAGGAGATAGAACCCATTCCATGCCTATTTACACTGAATTGCTAATCTGGGCTAAAATAAAGTGTTAGCCACAAAAGGTAGAAAGAGAAGAAAATAAAAATACAAAGAGAAACATAAGGGAAACTCCACCTCCTTATAATCGTGGCCTGGGTCAGCACAATGTGGAATTCAACAGTCATCAAACACTGTAAGAAAGACAGTACCTACCTGAGTTGCTGTGATAACATCTCTAAAGTACTCACCTGAGCCAAGACACTTTCCATCTCTGACTTCTTCTCAGCAGAACACTTCTTATCAGACATCAATTTCTGTAAGTGAGCTACAAGAACAGTGTTGATACATGTCAATTTCAATCAAAGGGTAAAAGGACAACGCACTTTGAGTTTCGGTGCTGGAGAGGTAAAAAAAAATGAATCCAAGGATAGTGTTCTCACTTAATACAAATCCCATGGCTAATTTTACAGGGAAAATAATGATAATGTCTTGATCCTTTTGCTGACTTAGAATTTCTAATTATCATATAGAACTTCTTTTTGTTAAATAAGGGACTCAAGCTGTACAGGTATACCTTCAGTTCCAAACCACCACAATATAGCAAATATTGCACTAAAGCAAGTCAAATGAATGTTTTGGTTTCCCAGTGCATATAAAAGTTATTTGCCCCATATTGTATTCTATTATATCTTTTTTTTAAGAAAGCATACCTTAATTAAAATATTTTTAAAATTGGGGCACCTGGGTGGCTCAGTTGTTAAACCTCTGCCTTCAGTTCAGGTCATGATCCCAGGGTTCTGAGATCAAGCCCTGCA
The DNA here is from genome assembly GCF_002288905.1 of Enhydra lutris kenyoni. Classification (NCBI taxonomy): domain Eukaryota; kingdom Metazoa; phylum Chordata; class Mammalia; order Carnivora; family Mustelidae; genus Enhydra; species Enhydra lutris. The sequence goes on along the minus strand of NW_019154100.1, from coordinate 30,263,688 downwards.
TCGGGCTCCCTGCACAGCAGAAAGCCTGCTTCTTTCTCTCCCACTTCCCATCCTTGTGTTCCCTCTCTCACTGTGTGTCTCTCTGTCAAGTAAATAAATAAAATCTTCAAGAAAATAGAATATTTTAAAAATTAAGTTAAAATTTTATTGCTAAAAAATGCTAACCATCACCTGAGCTCTCAGAGTCCTAATTACTGATTACTATAAAAAATAAAATAACAAAAAAGTTTGAAATACTGCAAGAATTACCAAAATGTAAGAGAGACAAAGCGAAAAAAGCTGTTGGAAAAACAGCACTGTCTTTCCACTGCCTGACCTGGGGTTGGCCAATATCTGCACAGCACAGGAAGGTGGAGTGCAATAAAATGAGGTCTGCCTATGTGGCAAGATCTGTGCACCCTCCTCTTTAGATGTTATGCCCCCCAAAAAAGACATGAGAAAAATTTAATCTAAACCCTCTGTTTTGATCAATTTTACTTAGAAGAATATTTATCCAAGATGAAAAACCATACCTTTTAATAGATGGTCAGCACGAAAACACTCTCCATTTTTTACATCTTTCACCATGAAGTCAGCAAATTTGTCTACGTGGCCAGAGGTCCTAGTTTAACAAATGCCAAGCCAGGTTGTCATTTTCATACAAATTAATACATAAACCTTATGCTCTAAGATGTTCCCCCTCTATATATAATTTATCAAGCTTATATCTGTGTATTTGAAAGATGGAAGTTCCCATATATATAATGATGTATCCACAGTGGATAATAATGTAGGCCAGAGAAAATCCTTCCTCAAATCTATCCCCACCTTCCCCACCCCCACTCCAAGCTCTACCTTCCCACAGGAAAAAGACATCAACCAGATTATACTCTTACAAGTTGTCATAAAGTATGTGCTACCTTGCAGAATCAATTAATCCATGCTTATCTAATTATTAATGATTTATGCAAAGGCCAAAACCAGGGGGAATTTGACTAGACAAGAATTCATGGTAACTCAGTACAGAACCTGCATCTTTTTTTTTTTTTTTAAGATTTTATTTATTTATTTGTCAGAGAGAGAGAGAGTACAGGCAGGCAGAGTGGCAGGCAGAGGCAGAGGAGAAGCAGGCTCCCTGTAGAGCAAGGAGCCCGATGTGGGACTCGATCCCAGGACGCTGGGATCATAGCCTGAGCCAAAGGCAGCCGCTTGACCGACTGGGCCACCCAGGCATCCCCAGAACCTGCATCTTAAGAAAAGAGTTTTCTGCCACTGAAAACTGTATGGACACTGGTATTATCTCTTACACAATTCTTACTAGTGGAGGAAGTAGCTAAAGAATAGGTTCTCTTAGGGGTGCCCGGGTGGCTCAGTCGTTAAGCGTCTGCCTTTGGCTCAGGTCATGATCCCAGTGTCCTGGGGATCGAGCCCCGCATTGGGCTCCCTGCTCAGCGGGAAGCCTGCTTCTCCCTCTCCCACTCCCCCTGCTTGTATTCCCTCTCTCACTGTCTCTATCTCTGTCAATAGCCAAATTAAGTTTAAATTATTAAACAATAAATAAATAAAATCTTTACAAAAAAAAAAAAAGTAGGTTGTCTTGATCTTTTAGATCCATCATCAGGAATTCATCTTGTTTTTCTTGGCTGAAATCACTGAGAGCCCAAAAGATGTAAACAGTGAAAATTAGCTCTTTACTAGGCAACATTAAATGAACATTAAATATACAGATTCTTCTTTCTTTCTTTCTTCTTTCTATATTCTAGCAATCCTGCCCTGCTTTCAACAATGTTAGTAGGAATAAAATAAATTTCTGCACTAACACTTCAACACAAATAGTAGTTATTTGGTTTTAAATGTATCAACACCTTTGCCCAGAACTTCTAAAAACTTAAAGTAAGGAAATAATCATAAATATATAAAATCTATCTATCAGGATGCTCAGTGGACTCAAAAATCAAGAACAATTTTTTTTTAAAGATTTATTTATTTGAGAGTGCACACGCAGGAGAGTGGGGGAGACAGTGCGAAACCTCACACAGACTCGCTGCTGAGCACAAAGCCTGACTCATGGTTCGATCCCAGGACTCTGAGATCATGACCTGAGCCAAAACAAAGAGTCTGCTGCTCAATCAACTGAGCCACCCAGGTGCCCCAGGAACAATTTAAATGCCTATGATAAGGCACTAGCTGAATAAATTATGGTATATCCACAAGAGAATACTATGCTGTCATTAAAAATGCTTTAGAAGATTATTTAACGACGTAAGTAAATGTTCACCTATATTACATGAAAAAACGCAGTGTGCTGCTAACGTTGATACATGTGCAAGGACTTATAGAGAAAAAAGACAGTAAGGATTAACACAAAAATTTTGACATGGCTGTCTATGGACATTAGGTGTATGTTTTCTTTGTTGTTTTTTTTTTTATTTTCCGCATATTTACAATGACTATGGATAGATTCTATAATCATGAGAAGTTATTTAAATACGCATATTAATGAATTTCAGCTTCCAAAGTAGAAATCTTACTTTAAAACTGGCTCAGGGGTGAGCATGGTACAATCAATCTCCAGGATCTGTTCCTCTTGAATAAAGTGCTGCCTCCAGGTCTGAATAATATTGTTCTTCAAAGCACACCCAACTGGCCCAAAATCATACAGACCACTAACACCTATAAAATATGAACAAGGAAAACCTGTGCTTTAGCTTGTCACTCTGAGCAAATTAAAGTGAGGAGATGTAAGAAACTGTCAGACTTCACATAGTCCCTAAAAAGGGATTAAAGTCAACAATTCAAACCCCTCAATTCTGAAAGGGTTACTGTAAGTAACCCCTCACTTCCAGCTAGCTGACCAAAGTAAGCTCTTACTCCATTTACTACTTCAATATTAAGAATTCCAAGCAGGATTAGCAAAAAACTAAAAACAAAAGATGTTCCTCCATATATGAGAAACAATGAAAAACAGGTAACAGTGTCTGCCATAGATCTAACTGGGTGCATCAGCTGGTAACAATGATGAATTTTAGCACCCAATTCTCTAATTTGTTCTTGGATATATAAGCCACTATATTTAATTTTGGGTATACGAGCCACTATATTTAAACCTCAAGTTAAACATTTAGAGATTTGCTTAGCCAAACTTGAATCAGGTTTCAGTGGCAAAGTACTAAAAGTCTAATACTGTTGCAGTGATCTCCACTGACTATGAAAAATACCACTGTACATTTAATCGGTGAATTATATTTGCCTATGTACCTTCACAAAGCATTCAAAAAGATGTAGAGATTTATCTACTTACCTAGGAAGAATGTTTTCTCCTGGCAGTTGTCATAAAGAACAATCTAGGGACCCTGGCTTCTCACTGCCCTTGTGTGAAGGTGCACAATACAGTTGGCCAGTGATACAATGGCCCTCGACTGCTCCAAAGAAGAGTCTATCTGATAGACTTGGACATATTAAGTGCTTCATACCTGGGCCCCTAACTTGGACATATTAAGTGCTTCATACCTGGGCCCCTAACAATTCCCTACATCTCAATGGAAAAAAGCAGTTTTCAAGAAAAAGTAGGGTGGAAAGGAACAAACAGATTTCACACCAATGGCCAATTTTAAACAAACAAAAGCAAAATATTCTGTTTTATGTAACCTGATACAATTAGTTACCAACTGAAAAGCCATGTTTTTGATTTAAGAACAACAGTAAAGCCACCAACAACATAACTGGTCTTTCTGACATTAATCCCCTACCTCCATAAATAGCAAAAGCTTGATCGTAGAAAAACCTCCTCTTCAGGGTATCTTCCATTTTTGCTCTGTCTACAATGTCATCTTTGGGTTGTAATGCTAGCTCCTGTAAGGGATTTTCAAATAGAAAATGTGTGATTAGGGGTGAGAGGAAATATGAATTTATATATGTGAATTTGGTTTATTTCTCAGCAAAATTCAATATACAATTTATCAGGCAAGATTTTGATGCCTTTAAAAATTGGAAAGCTTAGGGTTTTTTCCCTTTTTAGTTACAGAAAAGATGCCTTTAACTTAATTATTTAGGAATACCAAGCTAACTTAGATGCAGATACTGATAAACAACGTCTGAAATTTTAGTGGATCACTGTAGTGAGACAGTGACTTAGAATTCCAAACTATTTCAGTTTGGGGATGGAAGATTCACTATTTGAAAGATTTGGGAGCAGGTATTAGATGGATACACCTTTTCCTTAAAAGTAAAAAGTTTAACACAAAACCATTGATTCCTGGGATGGAAGAATTCATAAAGAACAAGCCAAAAAATAAATAATAAAAAAGAGCAAACACAAAGCCTTCCAGGGAAATTCATGGGGTGTATTAAATCTAGGATTTAGAGGAGGGGTGGGTCAGAAGTCAGGGAGGCTTCACAGAAAAAGGTGACATTTTGAGATGCAGTGTGAAAGAATGAGAAGTCAGCCAGGTAGGGGAAGAGAAGGTATGCTAGATATACAGAGATAAGGCAAATTATACTCCTTCAGAAACTTTTCTAGGTCCTTCCCACCCAAAGAGATTAATAAAGATGATATTTCAATTTTAGGATTCCAAGACTCACCTTTGCTTCCAGAACCCTCTTCCGGGCTTTGAGCTCAGCTACAGCTTTGTCTACATCTACCTGGGGTGCTTTATCTTCTTTCAGTTTTCGAACAAGATCTCCCTAGACAACAAAGAGAGTTGATATTCAGGATTGGTTTCAGAAGTCAAGAAAAATTATGAAATTGTCTTTAAGCATACCTTTTAAGTCCTGTGGAAGAATGAGGCCATTCAAATGTTTATTATACGAAATGTCATTATAAATAACTGAAGGTCTTTGCCCTCAGCATTTATAACCCAGCAAAATATACAACAAGTATACAAATAATTATGTTCTAAGGGTAATTAGTACCACTGTTGTTGTTGCTGTTGTTGTTGTTTTCCCCTTTGGGAAGAGGAGGCAGGTGGAAAAGGAGGAGAGGAAAGAATTGATAGAAACTATGAAAGAATAAGGTTAGTACTGAGAACACAAAGAACCAATATATAAACCACCCTCCCCTTGAATCTTTCTCCTACTTACAAAAACGACTGTCCTAGTTTTCCACCTACTTTGACCATTTCTTCTTAGTCATAACTAACTCATATCCCTTTACCCTTTTCTTAATTAGAATTTTTCCTTAATAATTTCTCTAGAATACCTTGTTCACTTCCAACAACCTACTACCTGTACACTGATTCCCACACTTATGGCAATGTGGTGGAATAAGTAATCTGAAAAAGCAAACAACATTATCTACATGGTCTAGGAAACTTCAAGCTGAGAAATTAAAGTTGTCAAAGTGAGAGAGCCTTTGGGTTCCCAACAGAAGTAACTGCTCCCTAGAGGAGCAGACCATCCACACAGGCTTTTAGGATTTTCACAGATCAAGGTCACCAAAATAATAAGCATTCAACTCAAAATTTAAAAACCCATTGAGGAAACAAGCCACCATAAGCAAGATTCAGAAGAAATCACAACAGAATTAGAGCCTCCAAAGTACTAGAATGATCAAATATACCTTTTAAATGCTTAAGATGTTTAAAAAAAAAAAAAAGAGTCAAAAACATGGGCAAAGAACTAGAGACTATCAAAAACAATCATGAAACCTGACAAATAACCACACAGGTTCAGGTCCAAGAAAGACAACAAAGGAATGGGGGAGGGGCAAAATGGGTGAAGGGGAGTGGGAGATAAAGGCTTCTAGTTCTGGAATGAAGAAGTCACAGTAATAAAAGATATGCATAGTGATTACGGTCAATGGTATTGTAATAGCACTGTATGGTGACAGATGGGAGCTACATTTATGGTGAGCATAGTATAACATATAAACTTGCCAAATCACTATGTTATTCACCTATATAACATTGTGTGTCAACTACACTTCAATATAAATAAATAAAAAAGAAATAAAGGGGAAAAGAACCACATACATCATCTAGAAATGAATCACTGAAATTAAAAACTCACTGGACAGGTTAAATAGCAGATCAAAGAGAATTAGTGACTTAGCGTACAGACCTGAAGAAATGATCCATGCGTAATCCATGGAATGGAACAGGGAGACGAAGATTTAAAAATATAAACAGGGTAATGAGACACAGAAAAAGAGAGCCTGACATTTATCCAACCAGAATTCTCAAAGAAAATAAAGAAAATCTGTAAGAGGTTCTATTTGAAAAGATAATGACTTTAAGTTTTTCTGTAATTGTTCAAAGACATGAATTCTCAGATTTAGGAAGCACCATGAAATCCAAACAACACACAAAACAAAACCTACATCTAGATAAGTCTGTAAAACATGGTACTTATGAGAGATTAGAGACTGGGTTTTAATTGCTCATCAGCTAATCGTGAAACCTTAAATAAGCTGACACCTCTTTGAGCTTGTTCCCTCAACTACAATCAGGATGACAATACCTCACTGACGTGCTATAAAGGGTAAATGAAATAATTTAAATAGAATATTTTCAATAGTACCTAACAAACAGTAGACACATTAAAAAAAATAGTTAACATGCTAAAAAAAGCACCCCAACTTGATTGTGGCTGAGTTATTTTTCAAACACTTCAAACCCAAGTTGTTCATAACTGAATTATTTTTCTCTGCCCTAAACTTATTCCTTCTCCTATCTATTGCTTTCCATGTGTTAACAACAAAAAAATCTACCCAAACAAGAAACATCAAGCTATCCTTCTTTACCGCCAATATCTGTCAATTTCAAATTTCAATCTACTCTCTCCCTTTCACACCCCATAGACTAGACTACTAAAAGAGATTACCAATTTGGTTGTCATCCAAAGGTGTCTACACTGTGTTTTGCTCACCCCAAACTATCCCAATGCATGTCATTCCTCTCTGACCTTCGTATATCTTTTCATGAGCACACAGCATTCGGTGACTGTTCCTATTCTCATGCTTTCAATAATATTTATCCTCGGGGCACCTGGATGGCTCAGTCAGTTAAGCATCTGACTCTTGATTTCAGCTCAGGTCACGATCTCAGGCTCATGAGATAGAGCCCCATGTCGGGCTGTCCACAGAGCATGGAGCCTGCTTAAGTTTCTCTCCCTCTGCCTCCACCCCTCCCCAAATGCAAACGTGGGTGCATTCTCTTTTTCTCTCTCTCTAAAAAAAAAAATAATGATAATAATGTTTATCCTTTTATCCAAAAGCACTTCCCTTCACTTAATGAAATTCATTTCCTGAATATCCCAACCTTACAATAGCTTCCCTTAAAGCTATTTTAACTAAAGGCTGAGTTTTCTCCCATAGCCCTTGATCCTCAGAGGCTAGGAATGGAACAGATGTCCTCCTTATTCCTCTCTACACCTACAAACTCATTCCTCTTTGCTCCTTCTAAAACCTAAGCTCCTTCGAAAGGCCTGTCATTATTACCCTTTCCCCTTGTTGCTGATATTTTCTAAGCTCCCACTCACTTCCCCTCACTCAGTAACAGTTTTCCTCTCCGCAATCCACTCTACTCTACAATGTCCTGGTCAGGAGGTGAGAAAAATGTTTTTAATTACCTAACCTAGAACCTAACTCTGCTTAAATGTAATCAGAAGTGGGGCACCTGGGTTGCTGAGTCAGTTAAGCCTTTGCCTTCAGCTCAGGCCATGATCCTGGGGTCCTGGGATTGAGCCCCACATCAGGATTCCTGCTTGGTGGAGAACCTGCTTCTCCCTCTCCCTGCTGCTCTGCCTACTTATGCTCTCTCTCAGTCAAATAAATAAATAATCTTAAAAAAAAAAAAGGTAATCAGAAGTAATCTCCCAGTTTTAACATACACTGCATTTTCAAGGAATGCACCCAAGAACATGTAATTTAAAGGAAGACTATATACTACTTTGTTCACAGTTTTACAGAAAGTTGTTATTATCTGAAGCAAAAGGGTGCCTGGGTGGCTCGGCTGATTGGGCAACTGCCTTTGGCTCAGGTCATGATCCTGGAGTCCCAGGACTGAGTTCCACATAGGGCTCTCTGCTCAGCAGGAGTCTGCTTCTCCCTCTGACTTGCGCTCCCGTCTTGTGCTCTCTCATTCTCTCTCTCTCAAATAAATAAATAAAACCTTTAAAAACAAAAACAAAAAATAACATGTGACCAATATCAATATTGTTTGGCATCTAAGCAACCAACAGGATATACCTTTATCAATGCGCATCCATCACCGCTACAGTAACTCTCAATCTATGTATTGGTAGACGCATCTGCTTACTTCTGTATAACTTCCAGTGGATTCATAACCAAGAATTTACATATTCAAATATACATCGTTTTATTATAAATTGCTTCATTATAAATTACTATAAGGTAATGTATTACATAATACAAAACATTATATGTACACACATTTTCCTTTAATTAGATTTTCTAGATTATTTTGTATGAATTTCATTATTGGATAGTAATGGGGAATTCCAAGATATCTGCTGTAAAAGGGGACACTGGGTCTGAAAGTTCAGAGCCATTGAATTAGTTATTCTTTTTATTCTCTTATCATATGCAAGTAAGTCTGGTCTGTTATTACATTAGCAGTTTTCATTCTATTATCCTGACCTCTCTAGCTAAAGCCACATCCTCAGTCATCTTCAAATGTTATTTTGGCTTCTTCATTACACTTACAATAACTGAAGTCACCCAATCAATGCAGTGGCTTATTTATTTACATGCATTTTATTTGTCCCTGTGAGAATAAAGTAGGCTCTTTTAGGATGAGAATTCTGGCATGTCCTGGTCCTTAAATACTTGATTGATATCACAACCTAAACCTAGCAAAGTACAGAGCACTTAGTATACAGTAAATAACTACTGACTTTTTCTTTTCTCAGTCTTTCTTTTCCTTTCATCTACCTATCAGAACACCTATCTTATAATGTTCACCAACAGTGCTTTTTGATGAGGATAAGAACTCTGTGAGAGCCTCTGTTCTGAAAAGACCGTTGGCAAAATGGTAGTTCTTTTTGAATGTCTGAAAGAAGTAAGTAGTTCTTTTGAATATCTAACCACTCTATGTCAGGGGTTAGCACTCCCACCTACTTCATCTACCTTTTCTTTTGAAGCTTCTCAGAGAACATTAGCAAGCAAGGCCACAAGTAAAGTCAGGAAGAATTTAAAGTAAATTCCCCTGAAACACTTTTTTTTTTTTTTGCTTTTCAGGTTCAGGCACAGAACACCTACATCAAGGAAAATGCAGCTATTAAAAGGAAATAGTGTGGGGCAACTGGGCAGCTCAGGCCATTAAGCATAAGCAAGCATCTGCCTTTGGCTCAGGTCATGGTGCTGGGGTCCTGGGATCCAACCCCCCCCCCACTCAGCAGGGGGCCTGCTTCTCCCTCTCCCTCTGCCTGCTGCTCCCCTACTTGTGCCCTCTCTCTCTCTGTCAGATAAATAAATAAGATCTTCATAAATAAATAAATACATAAATAAACAAATAGAAACTGTGAGAATAAGGATTCCTACACTGAGTTAATCATCTGTAAAATGCAGTGAAGAAAGGAAATAATGTTTATTCCAAGTAACAGAATAATTAAACCATGATTAATAATGATCCAATCCTAAAAACAAATGAGTTGGAGGTGATCTAAACATGGAATGAAAGTACCTAAAAAGTTCTAATATCTAATTACTTTTCTTCCTTCTTTGTTCACTGCTCAACTATACTGGGTTGAGCTTGCATGCATAAGTGTGGGTACTGAAAAAAAGTGTTGTGAAATATCATCACTATCTCTAAATTATCCTTAAGAAGCTTAGTTTCTGGATAAATTCTTACTATAAAGACATATATTAGAACTAAGAGCCTGTGATTATAAAGTAGAGCAGCTATTAGATGAGAAATCATTCCAAGGGATCTTCTTCATGGATCCTTCATATGTATCATGGTGCATATTCAGCCAGCCAAGAAAAACCAACAAGAAGACATTTCCTCACCTAGCTTTACACATATGTAGGTAGAAGAATCCTGTTAAGATTGAACTCATCTTGGGGCATCTGGGTGGCTCAGTGGATTAAGCCTCTGCCTTTGGCTCAGGTCATGATCTCAGGGTCTTGGGATTGAGCCCCACATAGGGCTCTCTGCTCAGCAGGGAGCCTGCTTCCCCCTCTCTCTCTGCCTGCCTCTCTGCCTACTTGTGATCTCTGTCTGTTAAATAAATAAATAAAATCTTAAAAAAAAAAAAGATTGAATTCATCTCAGATTCCCAAATATTTTATAATTACTGACAAAAATTTCACAAACTTTTCATTGCCCTTTATGAACTAAGCAAGAGCTTTAAAGGATACTCTTAGTCCAGAAAATCAAAGCAGAGAAAAATTCAGGGCTCTTCACGGCAAGTCTTCTTACTATTACCAAGATATGAGTTTCATCTGTGTCTTCCCAATTAGAGCAAAAGAAAATTTGAAACACAAGTAATATTATTCATACATCATACATTCATACATTCATACACCTACCATTAGCATTCCAGATGGTAAATCATTATTAAAAAATTCCAAGAAACCACTAAAAAGGGTTTTTTTGGCACCCCATCTCACCAAATTCAGAAGACCTCAATCCTCTCCTAAAGGTGCAAAATGTTTTCAAACCGGCAATCACAAGAAAATGTGAGCTCTATGCCAGCAATGGTTTGGTAAAACTAGAACCCCCAGTAAGGGGTTCAATCATCTCAGAACACTATCTAACACTTTAGCAGGAGTTTACTACACACGCTGTGGGCACCCTTCTCAGCACTTCACAGGAACTATCTCATTTTAATGTTTATGACTCCATTCCCATATACAGATGAAGTCTGGCTACAGAGAGGTTAAATAACTTGCTAAACATCACCAGCTAGTAAACAGTGGAGTCAGATCCAAACTCTGGAAATACAACTACAGAGTCTACAATTTTTTTTAAGAAAAATATTTATTTATTTGAGAGAGAGGAATAGAGAGCTGGGAGGAGGGGAGGGGCAGAGAGAGAGGGAGGGAAAGAATCTCAAGCAGACTCCCCACTGAGCATGGAGCCTGGCTCCAACCTGAGATCATGACCTGACCTGACATCAATAGTCAGACGCTTAACTGACTGAGCCATCCCGGGGCCCTAGAGCCTACACTTTTATTACTAGACACATCAACACAAAAATATGCAAGGGTATAAAGAAAGCCCATTTAGCAACTGCTGCAAAACCTCTCCTATCTTGACAATTACTAAATTTTACTACAGGTTTAAAAAAAAAAAAAAGTCCTTCTTGGTTATTTTTTTCCATACAACTTTGTTAGAGCATCAAGCTACATCCACCAAAATCATTTCAGAGTGACCTCTTAATTCCAAGCAATGACACTGAACACATATAATCAGATCTCTACACCAGTTCCTCCCTAAACCTCCACATCAGGTGAAAGTCATCTCAACAGATCCTGTCTGCACTGACACCTTGAGATATATATTCCTTCAGCTACAGAATCTCACCTTGTGTTTAGACAAAGCTGTGGGGAGGGGAAGCATTCTTGACAGGAGAGTGTGATCAACACAATTAAATGCTGAAAATAGGTAAAATCCTTTAGGGTACCATGAAAGGACAATAGTAGAGGCCAAGGGCAGAGAGCAGTGGATAAAGGAATGAATGAGAAATATGAAAGTGGAGACAATGACAGGATAGGAGAAAACACTGAGCTATAAAGGGAAAAACAGGCTGGGGAAATGGAAGCTTTTGGGGTACATTCCAGGTAAATGCCCAAATATGTCTTCATATAAATCAGATACTTCCATTGCACTAAAACATCAGTTCTACAACTTCTTGGTCTTAGCACTTCTTTACACTGTTAAAAATTACTAAGGACCCCAAAAAGTTTTTTGTTATTGTAGGTTAGTTCTACCAATTTTTACCATAGTAGAAATTAAAATGCAAACTTAAAAATATTAATTCATTTAAGTAACAATAAAAGCTCAATATGTGCCAACATGCATAAAAATAACATTTCTGTGAAAATAGTTGTATTTTCCAAAACAAAAAGTAGTGAGAATAAGTTTTATAATTTTGCAAATCCCTTTATTTCTAGCTCAATAAAAGATAGCTAGATTTGCATATCTGCCTCTCTTGCAATATAGCATTTTAATGGTGAAGTATACAAAGAATATCATAAGTTAGAAAAGGGAGAAATTTAAAAGCTTTTCAAATAATTGTAAATATTATTCTTTTAGACTATACCAAAATTCTGACAAGTGATAGTTTCTTAAACGTTATTTCATAAAGGTTACTAGCAATGTGGAATTGGAAACTATGCCAATGAACTTTTTATACCTTGTTACATTAAATTCATTAATGTATCTTAGACTCTGAATAAATCTTTTACCAATATTTGATTCCATAACATCATACACTATCATTTGAAAAATATTAGTTAACTGTGTTATGTAGATCTTCTACATACACTTATTACACTGTATCCAAAAAAAGTACATTTGTTAATATCACCAGTCATTCCCACCAGAAAAATGGGTAAGTACTGTGAGGCTGCCAAGTTCATGCAGCAGATAAGGTTTCCAAAACTCTAAAATTAACCAAAAACCTGATTCTATTATTTGCTACAGATACTATCAGTTGTTTTCCTGAAATGACAGGCATACTTCACGCATTTTTCAGAAAACGAATGTCCAGTACCCAAAACTGAATTTTACAAATAGTGTTCCATGAAACTAAGCTGATAGTTCAGCTTGCAACTCAAACAATCATAGAAGTGTTTTTTCCTGAGACAGTCATATTTCCATATGCTTTATGCATATTTCCCATTCTGTCACATAGAACATTAAAAAGGTGTACAAAGGTCTAGATTTAATAAAATTAATCATTTTTGTTGCTCCATCAAGGATACTCTAAAGCAAAACTTTTTTTTTTTTTTTTTTTTAACTGCTAGGATATGACAGTATGATTTCGGTGTCCTCATATGTTTAGTTCTAAGGGCACACGGCTTTATCCACCACTACTTTCACATCTTCCGTGCAAATAACATAGTAAAAAACGAAAATAACGGGCACCTGGGTGGCTCAGTGGGTTAAAGCCTCTGCCTTCGGCTCAGGTCATGATCCCAGGGTCCTGGGATCGAGCCCCACATCGGGCTCTCTGCTTTCTCTTCTCTCTCTCTGCCTGCCTCTCTGCCTACTTGTGATCTCTATCTGTCAAGTAACTGAATAAAATCTTAAAAAAAAAAAAAAAACGAAAATAACATCTCAATCTCACTATGAAAATGGCTTTGACTTTGAGGACCTCCAAGAGTTTGAAGACCAGAGAACCACTGCCCTACAGCAATTGTTCCCAAAGAAGACACTCCAAGACAGGTTTTTCCAACACATGGTAAAAGAAGAAAAAAAAAAAAAAAGACAATATATTAGATCTTTTTTTAAACCTAGACCTACAAATATTGAATAAAAAATGAATATTTTAAATTTAAATTTTTTAATTAAAAATAAAATTATAAAAAATAATAAAAGCTAACATAAAAGACTGCTCTTAAAAAAATAAGTCGGGGCACTTGGCTGGCTCAGTTGGTACAGCATGCAACTCCTGATCTCAGGGTTGTACATTCAAGTCCCACCTACGGTGTAGAGATTACTTAAAAATAAAATCTTGGGGCACCTTGGTGGCTCAGTCAGCTAAGCATTTGCCTTCAGCTCAGGTTGTGATCCTAGGGTCCTGGGAAATCTTTACTCAGCAGGGAGCCTGCTTCTCCCTCTCAGCCTGCAGTTCCCCCAGCTTACTCTTTCTGTCAAATGAGGGATAAATAAATAAATAAATAAAATCTTATTTAAAAAAAAAAAACTGCTCTTTCTTTTGAGCTATAATCTCCTTTCTTTTATAAAATAAAAGGGGACAGTAGATGGTAGTCTGAGGATTATACTAGGTTTCTAATTACTCTTATTTAGCAAAATGAAAGCAGGTGACACTGTGCTCACTCCCAGCATTTTTTTTAATGACATTTTATTTTATTTTTTAAAAATTTTATTTATTTATTTTAGAGTGAGAATGAGAGCACAAGCAGAAAGGCACAGATGGACAGGAAGAGAATCTCAAGCAGACTCCTCACTGAGCATGAGCCCAATACAAGGCTTGATTCCACGATCCTGAGATCATGACGCCAAGCAGAAAGAGTCAGATGCTTAACCAACTGAGCCACCCAGGTGCCCCAATTCCCAACTTTAAAAAAAAAAAAACTCCATTTCCGTAGGGTGCAACTGAGGGTCCCGATTTTGAGCCCTAAGGTGGGGGTGGAGACTGCTTATAAATACATACATGCATACATACATACATAACATACCTCAAGTGCCCCAGGGTACCCTTGATCAAACAACTACTGTGTTTTCTAGATGCTCCGAGGCCCTCCCAAAGTTCCATAACTAGTTTTTCAGGAAATAACTAAGAATATGCCATGGGAAAATACATTTCAGTCAATCAATGAGCCAAACCTTTAAAAGCAACAGCATCGGAGCACCTGGGTGGCTCAGTGGGTTAAAGCCTCTGCCTTGGGCTCAGGTCATGATCCCAGGGTCATGGGATCGAGCCCCACATTGGGCTCTCTGCTCATCGGGGAGCCTGCTTCCCATCTCTCTCTCTCTCTCTCTCTGCCTGCCTGCCTCTCTGCCTATTTGTGATCTCTGTCTGTCAAATAAATAAATAAAATCTTTTTAAAAAGTTAAAAAAAAAAATAAAAGCAACAGCATCCACGTAGTCAAGTGATTTAGAAATTTATATATAACACATGCCACTAACAAGACCAGTTGTTAAGTGGTCTTAAAAATCCCACTCCAAGAATGTCTTCAATTTCACAAACTTCACAATGGAAATATGTCAAATGGATAGATGTGACGAAGTGTCTTATTTCCTCACAAGCCAAAAAAAAAAAAAAAAAAAATAGCTTTAATTAGATGATCTTTAAATTCCCTTCCAGCTGACCCTGGACTCTGTGTGATTAAAAATTCCAGGTAGCTAAATGATACATGTGTGGTCCCAGAGAAATAGAAAAAGAACTCGAACTAACTTACATCTTTAGAAAAAAAAATCTTAAAAGTACCAAAAACAAAACAAAACAAAACACTCGAGCCAACATAAACAATACACTAAATAGTAATCACATCAGGAGGCTGTTTCAGGATCAAACTTTACTTCAGTTAACTAGTTCCACAGTCTTACTACACATGGATAATTTGCACTGCAGTTTCAGGCTAACGTGGCAGAGGGAGGGGTTTGTGTGTGTTTTTCCAAATTAGATGTATTCTCCTTCAAGTAAAGGATTTGGGGGGAAAAAATCGAGAGTTAACAGAAAGGACAAAGGAACCACACCTAATTTTATTTGGGTTGAGTGGGTAGAGGGAGACAGAGAATACTACCAATAATACCAATAATAAATGGGAAAAAATTAAGCCTACAGTGAAATTTCAAAACGAAACACTACTGAATCAGGCTCAAACTGGAGGAAGTGGACATTACAAAGTGGCAGAATTTGGTTAATTTTTGGCAACTCTGCCCCAGTGATTTATTTCCGAGGCAGGGTTCCACCCTCCGTAGCTAAGGCAAGTTATTGCATCAGGCACCGGTGCGGAAGAAACCCATTTGGTCTTTACTACTAGGTCACAGACACCCAGGTCCTATTCCAAGCTTTTGGCTTTGCCTGACTGGATGTGAGAATCCACTTGAGCGAATCTTTTCCCTTGTCCTCTCTAAATCCTAATATTCATACAGTGCCCTAAGAAAAGGGAGGCCTGAATTAAATCACCAAGCCCTCCAGCCCATGAAACTTCCCTCCCTACCTCAAAATCAAATTTCAAAATGTTCCACACAGAGATGGCTGACTTCACCCAGTAACTCAGCAACATTTAGCTCACTCACTCCAAACAGTCTTTTGGGAACCCAGAGAAGATGACAGGAGCGAGCCAAGGACGATGAGCGAAGGACAATGAACTCACACCATGATTAGAAAAAGTTCAACACCTCGTCACATCCACGTTTCAACTTTTATTCTCTGAGCCATCATTTGGCTAACGAAGCACTGAATGAAAGAAGGTGTCAAGGAGGAAACACTATGCAAAGCATCCTGAAGACTTTAAAAAAGAGGCCAGCCCTAGTAAGACAGAACGGACAGCTTCGCCTCCGGCCGGGGAAGAATTAGGAACCTGGCCACCCGCGAGGGGGCACAAAGAACACCGCAGAGACTGGAAAACTGGACTTGAGGATTACTGAGCTGCGCCAGGAGTAACCAAAGGTCACCACCCATCGCAGCCCCATCGGAGAGGGGAGAGGCGCAGACATTAACAAGGACTGGGAAAGAGCAGAGCAGAACGCGAGAGGGAGGACGCAGGATGTCGGAGGGGATCCGAGGGAGTCACCCAAGGAGAGTCTAGGGCGCGGGTCCACGGCGAGGAAGGTGGCCAACGCACGCGGGGACCGGAGTCCAAAGTGGGGGAGGAGAGAAAGACACCAGGAAACCAAGGGCTTCCAGCGGATGAAGGAGAGAGTGGGGTAACCGGCGCGGGGGACGGGTGGCCGAGAAGGAGAGAGGATGACAGAGAGCAGACCAGGGAGAGGAGAGCCCGGGGCCCCGGGGAGGCGCAGGATGCCAGTACCTGCTGGCGCACGGCAAGCCTGAGAGGGGCTAGCACCTCCTCAGCCCCGGCGCCGTCCATGCTGCTCCGGGAGGCGGCGGCAGGGAATGAGGTCGGGACGTGGGCGCGCGCGCTGCGAGGTCGGCAGGGCGGGAGCGGAGGCCGGGCCGGGAGCCGGGAAGGCAGAGACAGCAGCAGCGCGGCGCGGGCGGCTCTAAGCAGCGCCGAGCGCAGAGGGGGCATGAGCCGGCGGGCCTGGGCGGTCCGGAGCGGGCGGCGGCGGAAGCGGCGCGCGCGGCCCGGCCGGGAGCATGATGAAATCGCCGCGTAAACGCTGCGGCGCGCGCGCAGCCGCACATTCCCCACCCCGCGACGCGGCCACCGGCAGATTCGACACAGAACGCGCGCTCCTTCAGAGACTCCAGAGGGCTCGCCCCACCTTGGGCGCTTGGGAGGGCTGCGGGATCTCAGGTAACACCCCGCCGACAGACTTGCACAAAGATAAGCCAGGCCAGCCCAGTAGGGTGCACATTCCGGCACGCAGCCCCGTTCCGAGACCTGCAGACTGAGACGCACGAGGACCTTCAAAGCGTAGGCTCTGGGCACTGACACTCGGGCTCACCCACGGAAATGCACGCTTCTTTTGTGCTCGTGCGCTCCTGGGGCTTTAAAGGCCCATATCACAGCAACTCAGGGACGTAGACTCAATGTTGCTCAAGCTCTCGTGCTCCTCGTATGAAGAAACAAAAGAATTTATTGATTTGCACATCATATCACACCCATGCTTTACCCACTTCAAGAAAATAGTTGGAGAAAGGCGGAGGAGAGGTGAGGGGTTCTTCGAAGAAGGTCAGTTCTGAGCAGCCTTTGTAGGGCGAGCAGGATTTGAACCAGCAGAGATGAGGAAAGGCAAGAGGCAAAGAGGGGAGGAAAGACTAGGAAACAAGATAATGGGGGGGAGTGGAACTGAGAATCCAGGCGCCTGCGATTCCCTCCCAATGGCTTTGCCTCAGCAGACCTGCTCTCTTGTGCTTGGGGCCCCAGCTGACGACCTTCCGGAGATGGGCTTCCTCCCTCCTGCCCCAAAGGTGGGTCGGCAGGCAAAGCTGGATTCCCTTTCCAGAGAGAGAGTAGAAAAATAAAGTGTTGGTTATAGACATAGCATGGCGCACATCCACCAGAATGTCTAAAATGAAAGTGATGGAAAATGCCAAGTGAAGCTCTGGGGACTGTCCCACACTGCTGAGTAGAGAGTCAACGGGTACAGCCGCTTTAAAAGAACTGTTTGATGGCATCTGTTGGAGCCAACCATACACACCTTCCCTGTGACCCCCCCAGGAGCTTACAGGCTCACCAGAATGAAGTTGTCTTTCTCAGTACTATGGAAGTCCATATTCTTCCTGTTCCAAATTGTGGTTCTGGAGAAGTACTGACAGTTGAGCATAAGCAGGGCAGCTGCAGAAGAACCTTCCCCAGTATTAAACCATTTGTGTTTTTTAGAACTTTTATTTCAAGATTTGACATTAATCACAATTTTTATTTGGCTTCATTTTAATGCCTAATTTTGATTTTAATATTTTGAAGATAAAAACAATTTTAACTTTTACATATACTCTTATTTACAGTGTTATTAAAACATTCAAATTCTGTATATTTTAAATAAAATTCTATATATTTTTTTAATTCTTTAGATCAATAATGTCTCATTGATGTTCACGTGAGGACAGTCCCAGCTGTTGTCTCCAAATCTGTTTTCCCCCCTCTGCTTCCTCTGTGATTATTTCTAAAAGGCAAAGCTGTGCATCTTGCTTCTTTGCTCAGGATTTCAGTACTTCAACACTTCAATAGGTCCACATGGCCCTTAGCAGAATTTCCTAAGTGGTTTCCCGTGGGAAACTACATCTATAAGACAATAATAATAGATTATATTCGTTGAGGGCATACTATGTACAAGTTAGCATTCTAAAATATGAGTAAGATCATGGATTTGTCTCTCTCTGACTGACTTATTTTACTTACCATTATGCTCTCTAGCTCCATCCATGTTGTTGCAAATAGCAAGATTTCATTTTTTTTTACAGCTGAATAATATTCCATTGTATATATAACCTCCACATCTTCTTTATTCATTCATCTATTGATGGATCCTTGGGCTGCTTCCATAATTTGGCTATTGTAAATAATGCTGCAATAAACATAGGGGTGGGGAACCTGGGTGGCTTAGTCAGTTAAGCACCCTGGACTCAGATCATGATCCCAATTCCACATTAGGCTCCCTGCTCAGCAGGGATCCTGCTTCTCCTTCTGCCTCTGCCCCTCCTCCCTCCTCTCTCTCTCAAATAAATAAATCTTAAAAAAATAAACATGGGGGTACACGTATCCCTTTGTAGTAGTGTTTTTGTATTTGGGGGATAAATACCCAATAGTGTGATTACTGGATGCTACAGTAGTTCTATTTTTAATTTTGTGAGGAAACTCCATACTGTTTTCTACAGTGGCTACACCACTTTGCATTCCCACCAATGTGCAAGAGTGTTCCTTTTTCTCCACAACCTCACCAATACTTGTTGTTTCCTATATTTTTTTATTTTAGCCATTCTGTCAGGTGTGAGGTGAACATTGTGGTTTTGATTGACATTTCTCTGATGATGAGTGACGTTGAGCATCTTTCCATGTGTCTGTTGGCCATCTGTATGTCTTCTTTGGAGAAATACCTATTCATATCTTCTGCCCATTTTTTAATTGGATTATCTGGGTTTTGGATATTGAGTTGTATCAGTTCTTTATTTTTTTTTTAGTATTTTATTTATTTTTTTGATAGAGACAGTGAAACAGCGAGAGAGAGGGAACACGAGCAGGGAGAGTGGGAGAGGGAGAAGCAGGCCTCCTGCTGAGCAGGGAGCCCGATGTGGGACTCTGTCCCAGGACCCTGGGATCATGACCTGAGCCGAAGGCAGATGCTTAACGACTGAGCACCCAGGCGCCTGTATCAGTTCTTTATATATTTTGGATACTAACCCTTTATCAGATATGTCATTTACAAATATCTTCTCCCATTCAGTGGGTTGCCTTTGAGTTTTGTTGATTGTTTCCTTTGCTGTGCAGAAACTTTTTATTTTGATGTAGTCTCGGTAGTTTATTTTTGCATTTACTTCCTTTGCCTCAGGAGACACACCTAGAAAAATGTTGCTACAGATGATATCAGAAAGATTACTCCCTGTGCTCTTCTAGGATTTTTATGGTTTTAGATCTCATATTTAGGCATTTAATCCATTTCGAGTTTATTTTTGTGCATGGTGAAAGAAAGTGGCCTAGTTTCATTCTTTTGCATCTAGTTGTCCAGTTTTCCCAACACCATTTGTTGAAGAGACTGTCTTTTTTCCCTTTGGATATTCATTCCTTCTCTGTCGAAGATTAATTGACTATATCATTGTGGGTTTATTTCTGGATTTTTTTGTTCTACTTTATTGATCTATGTGTTTATTTTTATGCCAGTATCATACTGTTTTGATTACTACCACTTTGTAATATAACTTAAAGTCTAGAATTCTGATGCCTCCAGCTTTGCTTTTCTTTTTCCAGATTGCTTTGGCTATTCAGGGTCTTTTGTGGTTCCATACAAATTTTAGGAATGCTTATTCCATAATGTGAAAAACATTGTTGATATTTTAATAGGGATTGCATTAAATGTGTATATTTCTCTGGGTAGTATGGACATTTTAACAACATTTGTTCTTCCAACCCATGAGCATGGAATGTCATTCCATTTCTTTGCATTGTCTTGAATTTCTTCCATCATTGTTTTATAGTTTTCAGTCTTTCACCTCTGGGATTTTTGTTTTGTTGTTTTGTTTTGTTTAGGTCTCTCATCTCTTTGGTTAAGTTTATTCCTAGACATTTGGTTGTTTTAGTACAGTTGTAAATGAGATTTTTTTTTTTTTTGAGATTTTCCTCATTGAGAGAGACAGTGAGAGAGGGAGAGTAAGCAGAGGGGGAAGGGCAGAAGGAGAAGCAGGCTCCCTGCTGAGCAGGAAGCCTGATGCAGGGGCTCAATCCCAGGACCCTAGGATCATGACCTGAGCCGAAGGCAGATGCTTAACCGACTGAGCCACCCAGGTACCCTATTTTTTTTTTAGTTTCTATATCATTTATTTTTGTTTTAATCTCTATTATTTCTTCCTTTTGCTGGGTTTGGGTTCTGTTTGTTGTTGTTCCCTAAGACTATTCTCAATTTGCATGATTTTCTTTCCTCCCCTTTGCTCAGCTTGGTTACTTTCCATTTCTCTGTCTTCCAGTTCATTAATTCATTCCTCTTCTTCTAGCTTGCTACTTATTCCCTCAAGTGTATTTCTTATTTCATTTATTGTGTTCTTGATCTCTGATTGGTTCTTTTTCTTTATCTCTGTGTTAAGGGTCTCACTGATGTTTCCCAGTCTTTTCTTAGGTCCAATATCTTTATGACCATTACTTTAAATTTCTGTTAGGCGTATTACTTACATTCATTTCACTTTGTGTCTCTTACTGTGGTTTGGTCCTGTTCTTTTATTTGAGAGATATTTCTCTGTCTCTTCATTTTGTCTGACTTTTTCTGTGTGTTTCTGTGTGTTAGTAAAGTCAGCTACTTTTTTTTTTTTCTCTTAACCATAACAGCCTTATGAACAAGAGGTCCTGAAGTGTGTCCTGCAGTGTAATGTCCCCTGTTCCTCAGGGCCTGACACTTCAGGGAGTATCTACTATGTGTGTCGCCTGCATTCTGCTGTTGAGTCTTGGCCTGTTTCTCCTTCAGTCCAGTTGTTTGCAGAGACTCTCTTTGCCTATTGAGAGCAGTGTTTAGTCCCCAGGATGGGTGGGGTACATTTTAACAAGGTGTGGGTGGTCTGCTTGTGAAACTAAGTATACCCCCACTGCCACTGCAACTGTGGTCCTGCAAAATGCACAAGTCCTAGAGATGTGGTGTTGGCAGGATTTGCACAGTTCTTCTGTGGGAGAGTCCCGCAGTGCCTAGACCGAAGTGAGCATGACTGGAAAGGATGGATCCCTGATGCATGGGGGGCAGGGTTTGGGGCAGTGTAAAGAGTTTTGTTGAGGTGCTGCTTTCTGCATGTGGCCATTGTTTATGCTGAGGTGCATGGGAGGGAAATAATGCCTGCCAGCTCATTTGTTCCTAGAGGGGTCTCCCAGTGGTGATCCCTGTCTCTCAGGGCCACACTCTGAGATAAGCAAATCACTCTCCCTCTCATCTGGTCTGCACCCAGCATTTGTCAGACTGCTGTGTCTGTGCTGTATCTGCATAGACTGTCAAGGAATCTCTTTAAGGATAAGGATTCTACTTCCTAACCCCTCCAGGCTCTCCCAGAGCTGAGCCTGCAGATTTTTAGTATTCTAGGCTTTAAATCCTGCTGGTTGAAAGAACTCATGAAACTGTCCCCTCTGGCTATAACATCAAAGGCAGATGTTATAGGGATTCATTCTCCCTGTTTATGGGCTCTCTGGTGTGATAGATAGTCTGTTTTCTACCCTTCTCCATGCCACTAGCTTCCTCCCCACCACAGATGGCTATGGTCCATTTTGCTCCCAGACTGCATCTTTACCCTTCCTACCTTCTTTGATGTGGCCTCTTCTCAACCTTTAGTTGTGAAGTTTGTTCTGCCAGTCTTCAGATTATTTGGGGGGGTCATTTAGGCTGCTGTGAGTGTTATCTAGTTGTAGGCATGGGACAGGCCAAGCTTAAGGTCCTCCTCCACCACCTTCCCCAACAACAATTGTTAAAAGGAAAAAAGCTCACAATATTTATTTCACCTTTGATCAGGTATGGTGCCTTTGTTGAAAATAAATTGACTATATAACGTGAGGCTATTTCTGTGATCTCTATTCTGTTCAAGTAATGCATCTATCGACCTTTATGCCAATATCACACTTTCTTGATTACTATTGCTTTAGAGTAAGTCTTGAAGTCAGATAACATACATTTTCCACCTTTCCTTCTTTTTCAGAATTGTTTTTAACTATTCCAGGTCCTTTCCATTTCTGTGTAAATTTTAAAATTGACTTCTCAGTTAAAAAAAATACCTGCTGAGGGGCGCCTGGGTGGGTCAGTGGGTTAAGCCTCTGCCTTTGGCTCAGGTCATGATCCCAGAGTCCTGGGATCGAGCCCGGCATTGGGCTCTCTGCTCAGCAGGGAACCTGCTTCCCTTCCTCTCTCTGCCTGCCTCTCTGCCTACTTGTGATCTCTGTCTGTCAAATAAATAAATAAAATCTTAAAAAAAAAATACCTGCTGAGATTGTGATTCCATAGGTCAATTTCAGGGAAATTGATGGCTTAACAATATAGGCTTTGAATGTCTTTTGTTAAATTTTTTTTTTTAAGATTTTTATTTCTTCATTTAACAGAGAGAGATCACAAGTATGCAGAGAGGCAGGCAGAGAGAGAGGGGGAATCAGGCTTCCTGCTGAGCAGAGAGCCCAATGTGGGGCTCGATGCCAGGACCCTGAGATTATAACCTGAGCCAAAGGCAGAGGCCTAACCCGCTGAGCCACCCAGACACGCCTCTTTTGTTAAATTTATTTTTAAGTATTTTGCTTGTTAACTCTGAGTGTTATTTTGTTTTCCGGTGGTTTGTTGCTAGTGATCTTTCATTTACTAATTTTAGTAGTTGGGTTTTTAGGTGTCTTTTCTTTTTTTTTTTTTTTTTTTTTTTTGTAGATTCCTTGGGATTTTCTACATTAACAATCATGTGATTTGTATATAGAATCAGTTTTACTTATTCCTTTCCAATCTTTATGCTTTTTTTTTTTTTACTTGCCTAGCTGTATAATCTACGTCATCTTGTATAACCTTGCTCATAACATTCCAATATTCTTCTCTAAATACATGCAAGGTCTGGAGTAAAATCCTATATTTCACTCCTGATATCAGTAATTAGGTTTTTTTTTTCTCTTGCTGTCTTTTTTTCCTTGATCAGTCTTGCTAAATGTTTACCAATTTATCAATTTTTCAAACATCTAACTTTTGACTTTGTTAATGTTCTCTGTTGTTTTGTCCATGCTCTATTCCATTGATTTCTACTTTATAGTTTTTTCCTTTTACTTAATTTGGGTTTAAATTGCTCTTCTTTTTCTAGCTTCTCAAGGTAGAAACTTAGATAATTTCTTGTAAACCTTTTTCTTTTCTTAAAAAAACCTTTAAAATTATAGATTTGCCCTTTAGTTGAATCCCAAAATTTTGGATACATTGTGTTTTCATTTTCATGTAGTTTAAAATGCTTTCTAATTCCCTGTGTGATTTCTTCTTTGACCCATTAGTTATCAAGAAGAGTGTTGTTTATGGCACATAGATGGCTCAGTTGGTTAAGCACCTGTCTTCAGCTCAGGTCATGATCCCAGGGTCCTGGGACAGAGCCCCACAGCACGCTCCCTGCTCAATGGGGAGCCTGCTTCTCCCTCTCCCTCCACACCTCCCCCTCCTCCTACTCATACTCTCTCTCTCTCTCTTCACTAACTCTCTCTCTCTCTCTCTCTCAAATAAATAAAATCTTTAAAGAAAAAAAGAATGGAATTCATTCCTAAATATTTGAAACCAAATAAGTTATTTCCAAATATTCAAAAACTTTAAGCATATACTGTTATTTTTATTGTTGCTTTCTAGCTTAATTCCCATGTAGTCAGAGAAAAGCATTTGAAATTTATTGACTTCAGTAAATTTTGTGACCCAGCATATGGCAGTACCTTGGTGAATGCTCCATGAATACTTAAAAAAAATATTTACTATGCAGTTGTTGTGCCTAGTGTTTTATAAGGGTCAGTTAGAAAGGTGGTTGATAGATTACTACTTTTTTGTCTAGTTCTATCAATAACTGAGAGAGGATGTTAAAATCTCTGATAGTGAATTTGTCTCTTTCTACCTTTCATTCTGTCATGTTTGCTTCATGTATTTTGACTTTATTAGGTATATACACATTTAAAATTGTTACATCTTTTTGCCGAATGACACTTTTGTTATTATGAAATGTTCATCTTCATCTCTAAATATACATCTTATCTTTAAAACTAAGTGGTCTCATATTAGTATAGCCATTCAAGCTTTTTTATGATCAGTGCCAAGGGCTTTTGGGTGCTGAGTCCTCCTGCCATAAGCCATGTGAGTGGACCACCTAGGAGTCATGCCTTCCAGCCCCAGTCCAGCCTTCAGATGACTGCAGCCCCAGTCAAGGTCTTGCACCTAACCTTATGGACAGCCCTGATCCAGAACCATCTAGCTGGACTGCTTCCAATTTTCTGACATATAGAAACTGTGAGATAATGTTTTTGGCTTTTTAAGCTGCCAGGTTTGGGGGTAATATGTTACACAGCAACGGATAACTAATACAGGGTTCTTCCCTGAACTGGTTGTACAGTCCCTTCTCTTGAGAAATGAGTGACCAGACTGCTGACCTTCAAGGGACCTTTTGAGGCTTTGACAGTGATTGCCACTACAGTGAGAATAATATCCTCCCTGAATCTCCTTACAACAGAAAAGCTAGGCACCTGTCATATTCAATAAACATTTACCCCTTTACCTAAGAAGCAGAAAACTCCATAGCTTGATTTTCTGGGTCTTTTTCCCTTAGGTCCAGGCTGCTACAGCAGAGGCTAAACACAGAGGTGCCCTGAGGAAGATTCTAAATCCAGAGTAACTGAACCTGGCCTGTGACCCACATGGTCTGGCTTCCAGAATTCTCTGGCACTGACTCTCCTTTCTGGACCCTGAACCATTAACAAAGTTTTGCCTCGACTTCTAGCCTCCCTTAGCAAAGATTTGTTTCAGCTTCTATTCTCCAACAACAAGGAGGTAATTTCCCTTGAAACCTTAGTGATACCAGTGGCTAAGGCAGGATAATTTATTGTAAGTTTAATTTCTGTTTTGATTTCACTGACATGGAAGCATTGGGAGGAAAGAGAACGGTTTCTCTTCCCTTCCCTCTTTGACCCCCAAGGCATAGGTAAGGGAAGATTAAACCTTCTAAAACCGTTAAATTAGGAGTCAGGGGAAGATACCCACTTAGGGGCTTGGACAGTGAGAAGCAGAAGCAACTGGAGTAGCAAGATGGATCCAGAAGAAATGTTCCCAAATACCATGTGGTCATAGTGCCAGAGTCTCAGTGAGTGGTGGTTACTCTGGCACCCCTAGGAGGGCTGGACCCAAGTGCTGGCAGTCGTCACCTTTGAAAGAATTCCTTTGCTCCAGCTTGGCACAAAAGTGACCATACTGTTGGCCTTCAAGGTACATCCGAGGATTTGGACAGGGAATGTCACAGTGGTAAGATTGTGTCCCCCTGAAACTTTTGTAATGCTTAAGAGCCCTGGCACCCATCACATAGTTATTCAGTAAACATTTACCAAGCACCTACTATGTGCCAGCCATTGTTCTAGGCACTGGAGGAACAGCAATGTACAAAACCTCCTATTCACAAGGAGCTTATATTCTTTGGGACCAAGCAGGCGATATAAAAATAAGCTGTTACGGGCCACCTGGGTGGCTCAATCAGTTAAGCATCCAATTCTTGATTTCAGCTCAGGTCATGATCTCAGGGTTGTGAGGTTGGGCTCTGTGTTGAGCCCGGAGTCGTCTTGAGATTCTCTGCCTTTTCCTCTCCATCTGCCCCTACCCCTCCTCATTCTCTCTCTCCCTCTCCCTCTCTCTAAAATAAAATAAGTAAAATGTTTGAAGAAAATAAGCTGGTTAATAAATAGTTTCAGATAGCGGTAAGGACTCTAAAAATAATAAAGCAGGGAGGGGTGCCTAGGTAGCTCAGTCAGTAAAGTGTCCAACTCTTAATTTCAACTCAGGTCATGATCTCAGAGTTGTGAGATCAAGCCCCACATCAGGCTCCATGCTGGGTGTGGAGCCTGCTTGAGATTCTGTCTCTCTCTCTCTCTCCTTCCCTCTCTAAAAAGAAAATAATAATAACAACAATAACAACAATAACAATAATAATAAAGTGAGAAATTTGGTAAAGCATGACATGAGATGGGGCTAGTCTTTAGATAGGTGGTCAGGCCTCTTCAAGGAGGCAACTTTTGATCTAGGATATAGAGATAACAAGATATCAAGAAGATTTGCAGTTATGCCATGTGCAAAGGCCCCGAGGTAGGAACCTACTTGGCTTGCATAAAGAATAGTAGAAAAACCCATGTGTCTGGAATGTTGTTAATGACAAGGAGAAAGATATGAAATAAGATCAGAGAAGTCTGCGAAGTCCAAATCGTATAGATCTTGTAGATCATGATAAAAAAATGTTAATTATTTTCATCTGCAGTGGGGAGTTGCTGAAGCATTTTAAGCAGGGGAGTAAATGGTCTGACACCTGTTTTAAGATGGTCATTCTGGCTATTTGTGGACATTGGGCTGGAATGAGACAAGAATGGGGACAGGGAAAGCAGTTAAGAGGTTTTTCTAACTCCCAGTTAAACTTCTGGGTCAGAGGAACAACAGTGGACATGCTGAGATGGGCTGGTTTCAGAAAGTACCTGGAAGGTAAAGCAAATCAGACATGCTGATGGATTTGTTGTGTTAGAGGAAGAAGGAGCGTCAGAAAAGAAAATCACAAAGATGGACTTGTGGATATTGGGAGCCTGAGCAAATGGCTAGATTGTGGTGTCATTTCCTGGTATGGAGAAAAGTGGGGAGAATCAGCCTCCTTGCCTCAGAGGAAAGGGGTTCGTAAAACAGTATATGAATTAGACCTAACAAAGAATATGGTGAGGGAAGGCAGGAGAAGAAGATGGATAAAGTAGAGACAGACGCTGCATGCAGTTAAGGGACTTGCCTTCTGTTAGTGTTTGGCTTTCTGGGAAGGAGGAGGCAAAGTCATTTGTTGCCTGCAAGGGGAATTATTCCTTGGCTATGATGTTGGGGAGGGTGGGGACAGTCTGGAAAAGCCCTCGTGAAGAACTGAAGAGCAACCTGCTGGGGAGGAGTCACCCAACTGAGCGTGGAGACAATTCTGAGTCAAATTTTGTCCCCTGAAAAAGCGTGCTGTAGCTTAACCTCTGGTACCTCTATATGACACGAGCAAGTTCTGGGTGGACCCAGAACATCTTTTGTTCAACAAGTCTTATCTATCTTCACCACCTGCACTAAATGCCCCCAGTGGAGTTGTAGTCAGTATCGGAGAGCGGACTCCTATGTTAGACTCCAAGATGCAGACACCATTCAGGATTAAGTGCACCAGGATTTTAGTAGGGAAAATGAAGTAGGGAGGAATCAGGGAGGCCAGGAGAACCACCAGATCATGGTGCCAGTCCAACACGAGTGAAGGCGATGGAGTAACAGCAGAGTGTAGCATCCTAGCCTGCCACGTAGTCTCAGGAAGCTTCAGCAAAGCCGTAGGGGAGTTCTGGAACCCAGTTGACAACACGAGAGCCCCCTGTACTCATAGGAACCATCTGCCGTGGTGTGGGGGCTGCACTCGGTCACTGGCAGGGAGCAGCCTACCGAGGGCCTGCCTCCGCACCAGCACTAGCATAGGTTTCCAAGGACGACAGTTGGGGTCACTCAGTCAGTGACACTCCCCGAAGTAAAGAGTTCTAGGAGTCATATTCTCATGATGCTCCCCGCTCATCAGATCAACATTTAACCCAGGTTTAGGTTTATTTTTGTCTTGTCCCTTCTGGATCCTTTGAGTTCCAGCCAGTGCAACATGATTAAATTTGCCACACGCTACTTCCCAGTCCAGCCTAGAAGAACTCCCATGTGCTGTCCTCCATGCCCTTTCCTGTCTGTTGGCTGGATGTTTGTGTCCACATGTTAAAGATGGCAGACCCTGGTCCCTGAGTGACTATGTGACCAGAGCCCATTGCTGCCCCCGCCTTTTCCTGTTAAGCTGTTTGAACCATTGACATGAGTGAAAAGTAAATTTCTATTGAACTTGAGGTATGATATGTTCTGGTCTATTTGTTAGAGCAGTAAGCTTGCCTGAGCTGCTCTACTGCCATAGGCCAGCTATGAGAAAGGTGGTAAAGATACCCAGGACACAGGAGAAGGAGGGAGAGAGTGAAGACAGCATTTGATTTACAGAAGTTCTGTTAATACATGACTTTTTAGGACTGTGAAGTTGGGCTGTGCTGGGATCACTCACACAGGCTGATGGGGAATTATCCCAAGTGAATGGACTGACAGGTGATCTGGGTACACTTCTCTGGGCCAGTATCTCTCCAGCTTTCTCATGTGCCTACTTGGAGTGAGGTACATATCTCTCTCTTTTGACTTCTTCTCCTGCCATTTGTTCTCCAAGCTAAGGTTTGTGTAGGAGTCCCAGGAGCCCCACTCCACTTTTCTTCCAGTCCATGCCTCTAGAATTCTAAGAATTCTAGAATTCCAGACCTTGGTGTGGGAGGGAGGAGGCTCGTGTCTAATCCCATCTTCTCCCCTAACTCTCTCTGTGGCCTTCAATAAGGCCTTTTCCCTCTCTGGCTTCAGCCTTCCTTTCTGAACAACAAAGGGGACTGGACCCGCTGACGTCTGGCCCCTTCCCGCTCTTATTATGGGTTTATGAAATTGTGACTTCAGGGAACAAATCCCTAAGAAGTGGAAGGAGAGCTGGTTTGCTTCTGTCCAGCAGAGGGGAGCAGTTCCCCACAAACCAGCACTCAGGCAGGGAGTCATCTGTGTCCACCCTGTAGGCCCAGCCTTCAGAGGCTTTCAGAGCACAAAGGAGCCAGAGTTCTGGGCATGAGAGACCCTACCCCAAGATGGTAAGCACAGGGAAGGTCTTCTCAGCCCTATGAGAAGTCATTCGGGCTGTGCCTCTCCTGCAGAGAGAGGTGGGTCAGTCAGTAAATATTAGTGGGGCTCTGGCTTTGCCAGTTTGATGGGAAGGAGGAAGCTTATGTAAACTAGAAAGACAAGACAGGCAAAAACAGACAAACAAAAGGCTCCCCAAAGCTAGGTGTTACTCCTAGATTGACAAGTCCCAGCAGAATGGGATTTCACACTTCGGGTTGTGGTTTGAACTATGCCCCTCCAAAAGACCAGGCCACCTCAGAATGTGACCTTATTTGGAACAAGGGGGTCAGTGCAAATATAATGACTTGAGTTTATATGGGAGTAGGGTGGACCCTTATTCCAATATGACCAGTGTCCTTATAAAATGAAGGGAATTTGGACACAGACATAGACACAAAGGGAAGACGGAGGCAGAGGTTGGAATCATGCTGCCAGAAGCCAGGTGACACCCGCAGCTGCCAGAAGCTGGAAGACACTCCCCTGGAACCTTCTGGAGGAGCAGGGCCCTGCCAACACTTCAGCTCCAGACCCGGGAGACGATACATTTGTGTTAAGTCACCCAGCTTGGGGAACTTTGTTACAGCAGTCCCAGCAAACCCCCGTGTTCTCAGGATAAAGCCCAGTGTCCCTGTGGCGTGCCTCCCAGCCTCACTGCCCACGCACCGTATGATCCAGCCTTACTAACTCACAAGAGGGATGGCCATCCACCTTTGGCCTCTTCACATATTCATACCTGGAATGTTTTCTTTCATCTCCATTTCCCCGTTATACCTAGCATATGCCTTCTACTGGGAAGGGTTCTTGAATACAAACAAGATCCCATTCAGGCTGGCCTGAGTGACAGCACATGTGTTAGGGGGACAGCAGGAGCCTGGAGGCCAGGCTCAAGAATGAAACACCTCTGGATGGCCAAGAAGCAGAGGCTGGGATATCAGTTAGGACTTGCAGTTGTCTGTAAGTCACAGAGACATGAAAAACAGACACAGAACAACACAGCGCTCTTTTTCAGCCATCTACAAAGAAGCTCAAAGATGAGAAATCCAGGGCAGACTCAAGACTTGAGGATGTTGGGGCTGACTTCTCTGATGGTTGATGAAGGACTAAGTGATATAGGAAAGAGAGGAGGTTTTGAGGCCAATGGCTAAGAGGAATTCCTGAGACATCTTTGGTGCGAAAAGGTGATTTTATTAAAGCACAGGGATAGGAGCTGTGGGCAGAAAGAGCTGCGCTGGGGTCATGAGGAGTGGCCCATTCATTATATACTTTCAAATTGGGAGGGGGTTAGGGATAGCCTAAGTCTCTAAGGAATTTTGGAAGCAAGGTTTCCAGGACCTTGAGGTGGCTAGCTATTGTTGGGAAAAGGTCATTTATTACCCTCTCATAAAACCTTAGGGGAACCTGGGTGGCTCACCTGGTTAGGCAACTGCCTTCGTTTCGGGTCATGATTCCGATATTCTGGGATCAAGCCCCATATCGGGCTCCCTGCTCTGTGGGGGAGCCTGCTTCTCCCTCTCCCCCTGCCTACCGCTCCCGCTGGTTGTGCTCTCTCTCTCTCTGTCAGATAAATAAAATCCTTTTTTAAAAAAATCCTTAGTCATGAGACCCTTCAGTTGTCTATCAGTGGGCCATATACTTGGGGGATGATTGCTAACATGTATCTCGAGGGTTTAGAGATAAAGGAAATTTCTAAAAGAGTTTTTATATGTTAAAGTAGACTTACAGGATTCTGGGGGGTCAGGCTAAGATTGCTTTTGCCCTTAACAAAGTATTAACATAAAGGCAGCTGTGTTGCTAGAGGAAGGTCACTCTGCCTATTTCAAGGACTTGTCAGTGGGCAAGTAAGGAAAGTTAATACTTTTTCTTCAGCCTTTGTTTCCCACATCACCAAGCTTTAGGCCCATGTCTTAGGCGGAAAGGATAAGGAAGCAGGACCAGAACATGGGCTAGCACAGCTGCCTCCCTCCTCAGGGGCCCTCGCAGAAGCCACATGCAACAGCCTCTGACATCTCACTGACAAGGCAGAAGGGGAGGGGAGGAATCCGGCATGAGAGCAGAGGGGGATGCTGGCTAAAGAGAAGCACTTTAAATCACCCAGGGGCAGATGAAAGGAAATTCTTTGATGTTACTCCATAGTTTACCTGCCTGGAAGAAAAGGGTGAAAAGATCTGTTTAGCTGGAAAGGTATCTCTGCCATCTCAAGATCAGCCTGGCTGGCCAGATGCCAAAGTGCATTTAGCTCACTGTGATTTGTTCCTCCTGAAGACAGCAGGAGGAGAAATCACTCTCTCAGCCCCATGGCAACCAGACCGCCCTCTCCTGTAACAGGAGAAGTGGCGAGTGCACCCCTGCAGGCGCTGATCCATTAGCGCCAGGCCGTGTGCTGAGTGGTTGGAATGCAGAGATGCATCCGCTGAAGCTTCCTCACTCCGTGGGAGCCCACAGGCTGGCAGAGGAGACAGTTGTGCACAGCCAGCAGCATATACCAAGTAATCCGTAAAGGGGGCGGACGCAGTGCTGCCTGATCAGCTCCCTGGGATCTTCTCCAAAGAGCTGAGTTTGACTTGAACTGGACAGAGTTGGTCAGGAGCAGGAGCTGGGGAAGCTGGAGGGCTGTGGCACGTTTGGAGAAAAACAGGGGTGGCCAGAGCCCAGGACTCCCGAGGGTGCTGGAGACAGAGAGCGCTCCACTGTTCTCACTCCAGTCAGCCCCAGCCTAGGGCCCAATCCAGGGGCTGGTTTCCAGCCTTTTTTTTTTTTTTCCTTTTACCCCTTCCCTCTTTTATTTTACTTTATTTTTTTAAGATTTTATTTATTTAAAAAGAGAGAGAGAGTGTACCACTGGGAAGGAGAGGGAGAGAGAATCTGAAGTAGACTCTGCACTGAGCTCAGAGCCCTACACTGGGCTCGATCCCACAACCATGAGACCATGAACTGAGCTGAAACCAAGAGTCAAATGCTTAACCAACTGAGCCACCCCTCCCTTCTTTTTAAAAAATCCTCTCATGATATCACAGTGATCACGATGGCATGATACCAGCTTCTCTACCTTCTTTCTGGCTGCCCTTCCTCTTCTTATTTCCTCCCTCGCCTGCTTAAATTCTGACTGTCTTCAGTCTGCACTGCCTCTGGACGTATTAGAAACCTCTCCATCTCTATTTTTCCTTGCGTATTGGTCTCATTTTCTTCTACCACAAGATTAGCCCTCTACACATGTTTGGGAACGTGGTACCACAAGATTAGCCCTCTACACGTGTTTGGGAACATGGCACCAAGAACCCCAGTGTGGCAAACATTATGGAAATATGTTTCCCCCATCTCCGTCTATTGATCCTGGAGAGTGATTCTGATTGGCACTGGTTGGGTCATATGCCTGCCCTGGAGCCCATCACTGTATCATAGGGATGGGGTGGTACAGTTCATGATGAGGGAAATCAGCCTCCATGACTGGCCCCATCAGAGTCACATGGAATGAGTGAAAGGCATTTTCCAAAGGCAAGTGTGTCCGTCAGGGCTCTGGTCAGGAGACAGAAACTACACGATGTTAACAGGGAGAGTTGAATATAAATGATTATTAGCGATAACAGGGGCTTAACCACCAAGGGGTAAAGAGAGCTCTAAACAATACAGGAACCAATGAAAACAAAATGTGGTATATATGTGCTGTAGAATATTATTCCAGCACAGAAGGAGGGAAATTCTGACCTACACCATAGCACGGATGAACCTTGAAAACAGTATGCTAAGCAAACTCAGAAAAATACAAAAGGACAAATACTACATGATTCTGCTTCCACGAGACCCCTGGAAAAGGCAAGTTCATAGTGACGGAAAGTAGAATAGAGGTTACCAGGGCCTGGGGACAGGAAATGGGGATGGACTTTCAGTTTGGGATGATGGAGAAGTTCTGGAAATAGATAGTGGTGATGGTTACCCAACATTGTGAGTGTACTTAATACCACTGAATTGTACACTTAAAAGTGGTTACAGTGATCGATTTTATTTATGTAGATTTTACCACAATTTTTGAAAGTCCACAAGCGCCGTGGATAGAGTAGCTGGCACTAATCTCGCACTGAAGCAGAAGACCCAAGGAAGAAAGCACCTTGGGAAGGGGTTCCCCCGCTGAGCGTCAGACCGCCCCTGGAGAGACACTCTGGGGCCCTTCTCCCTCACACACAAAGGTACAGTTTAAAGAGGCACAGGTCATTGCACTGGTGCTTTGTTGTTTGACTTGGATCACCATTACATCAGTTTGGTTAAGGAACATGAATGGGGGAGAGGGGCGCCTTGGTGCCTCAGGGGGTTAAAGCCTCTGCCTTCAGCTCAGGTCATGATCTCAAGGTCCTAGAATCGAGCCCCGCATCGGGCTCTCTGCTTGGCGAGGAGTCTGCTTCCCTTCCTCTCTCCACCTGCCTCTCTGCCTGCTTGTCATCTCTATCTGTCAAATAAATAAATAAAATCTTTTAAAAAAAAAAAAGGAACATGAACAGGTCTCTGACTGCCACACCTGGCCTCCCCCAAGACCATTTGGGCTTCAAGAGAAGCATGTAAATTTATATCAGTCAGGTAGAAAGAAGGTTGTCCCAGTTGGGTGTCTGAACAATGTAAGGGGACATTCAGGAGCATGTCTGCCAGTGCTATTGGAGCATCAGGCCCAAAGGAGTACTTCAGAAACGGCCGTGACCTTGTGAGTTTTCCTATTTCCACAGTGTGCAGGCAGGGATGAGTGACCCACAGGAGGCCAGGTGGGAGAAGTAGGGGCCGCCAGGCCCAGGCAGACTGTGTGACTGCGCCATGTTTTGTGGACGAGAATGCAGTCATTGCACCCCTGCACTCACAGCTCAGCCCCTCCGGGGTCCAAGGCGTGTCCCTCTGAGGCACTGGAGGCATGGCTCTCCCTCTATCCCACAGAATTGGCACAAGCCATTCTAGTGCCTGTACCGTCATCTTTCATTCATTCATCCCCACCACATTCCCACACCTTCTGTCCAGAAGGGACAAGTGCAAGAGTGACAAGGGCATTTTTATAGAATTTACAGAAACCTACTATAGAGCTGGGTGGGTTACCACAGGAGGCTTCAGTGAGCAGGGCTCTCAACCAAGTGGCCATTATCTTTGTGATCTAGGACCATCTCAGGACAACAGGAAAATCCAGGTAGCTGAAAAGCAATTAAGTTTGTGTCCTCTCACTCCATTTTTGGGTCCCTTTCTTGCTTTTAAGAGAGAGGGTAAGAGGGAAGAGCATCATGGCCAGGAATGGTCAGAGTAGAATCCCAATTTTTCAAAATAGGCTTATATGGCTTACCAACCCTCTTGTCCTGATGATTACTCAGGAAGCGCGAGGGAGAGATGATCCCACGCTAGGCACGGCACATTGAGGGGCCGGTACTCAGCTTGGAGCTGCTGTAACAAAATACCACAGCCTGGGTGCCTTAGACAATAGACGTTTACTTTCTCACCCTTCCAGAGGCTGGAAGCCCACCCACCATCCAGGTGCTGGCAAATTCATGTTCTGGTAAGAGCCCTGTCCCTGGCTTGCAGGGCACCACTCTCTCCCCGTGTGCTCACATGGCCTTCAGTATTATCCATGGTCTGGTGTCTCTTCCTCTTTTTGTAAGGACACCAGTTCTACTGGGTCAGAGCCCCATATATGACCTCACTGAACCTTAATTATACCCCTAATGACCCTGTCTCCTAATACAATCACGTTGGGGCTTAGGGCTGCAACCTGTGAATTTAGGGGGGAACACAGTTACTGAATGGTTTTCCCCCCGGTAACAGTAACCCAGCTGAAGAGGAGGTGACGGGTAAATTTAGATGTCTGGGAGTTAAGTGTAAAGGAGACTGTTCCAGTGCTGGATAGTGCCACATGCCTGCGGATGACAAGAGCATGAGAAGACCACAATATACCTTGACAGTGGGCCACGTCTTGGGTGGCCTTTGCATTATCAGTCACAGGTTTCCATAGGTATTGAAAGCAGCGCAGTTTTGTTTCAAAGGCCGGAAGAGCCCACATTGGTTATGGAGCTGCTGTATTCCTCCGTGCCTAGAACAGTACCCGGCACATCACGTATGCCCAGCATATTCATAGTCATTGGGCTTCTTTGCCTATTTCATTCTTTTAAACTCTTTTATTTCCATTTTATTTTGCTGAGTTTTCGTTATTGCAACCTTCTGTGTCCTTAATATTTTCAGCAGTGTTTTTTTCTCCCTTGGGCTATTTTCTGTTTTTATTTTCTTTTTCCACTTTTTTCCTGGGCTCATGTTTCACCTCCTGATGTCTTACCATCTTACCATCTTTGTACTCTTTCTTCTTAGAGGCAATCCCTTCATCAAGTCTTTAAATGCCTGCAGTTTGGGGCACCTGGGTGGCTCAGTGGGTTAAGCCTCTGCCTTCAGCTCAGGCCTGCTTCCCCCTTTTCTTTTCTTTTTTTAAATTAATTAATTAATTAATTAATTTGTTTGGCAGACAGAGATCACAAGTAGGCAGAGAGGCAGGCAGAGAGAGGGGAGGGGGAGAAGCAGGCTCCCTGCTGAGCAGAGAGCCCGATTCGGGGCTCGATCCCAGAACCCTAGGATCATGACCTGAGCTGAAGGCAGAGGCTTAACCCACTGAGCCACCCAGGCATCCCCTGCTTCCCCCTTTTCTCTCTGCCTGCCTCTCTGCCTACTTATGATCTCTCTCTCTCTCTGTCAAATAAATAGATAAAATCTTAAAAAACAAAGAAATTAAATAAATGCCTGCAGGTCTTTGGCTACGGCTTTTGTCTGGCAGCATTTTCCTGGGAAGCGTTTCACATCTGCCACTTGCTTTTCCTTTCCCTTTCCTGCGCCTGGAGAGATCCTTTGCATTTTCCTTTTGATGAATCATCTTTGAACAAGCAGAGTTTTCCCCAGACCAGCTCTTTGCAGGAACATAGTGTGGGAGGGGTCAGAGCAATGCTCCTCACTAGCTGGAATTTTCCTCACCACCCAGGCTTTACCCATGAGCTTGATCAACCTTCACTTCTCAGCTTAGGCATGTCTGGGCAAGTTTGGCAACCAGAGATGCTGGCCTCTGCCAAGGAGATTTGCCTGATTTGATTTTCGTTTATTTATTCATTTGTTGCCTGAATGATGAGAGAAGAAATTTATGTCCCAGTGCCTGGGAGCAGAGAGAGGGTGGAAAGACAGGGTGTCTGCAGTCACCCTCACGAGGACCATTGTAGCAGTCTGGAGAGAGCTGCTGCAGGATGCAGAAGTCAGAGCGCTCTGCTTTGGGGCCAGATGATCTTGTGAGAGGCCACAGCATGGCAGAGAATGTCAGCACTTCTCCCACTCCTGCCAGGATCAGGGGCTCAGGAACAGGGGCCGAGAGGAACTCAGGCCTGCTTTGACATCACGTGAACCGATATCTTGGGTTACAGAGGACAGAAGCCAGCCTGACCAACATGGGCAAGCATCCGAGCTTTTCTTTATCCTTCCACCTTCTCCACGTTTCCTCTGCCGCCATCAACATGAGGACCACCCTCTGCACATCTTACCACCCCTGGCCGCCTCCTACTCCTGGACCCAAGCTTGGCCTACCACCTTTTAAGACCTAGTTAGGAGTCTAAATGTTTGAACATCTTCATCAAAGAGGAACCTATTGTAGATCACAGGATCAAAGGAGGAACTGAAAGTACCGGGCTCTGTACAGATGGGGCCCTGCCTCAGGTGGCTCAGCCGGAATCCTTTTTGGACTTCCCCTGAGATTCAGATTCCTGGACAGAGAGTCTTACGTTTATCAATAATGTGAGAAAAGAACTAAAATACACCAGCCGCCATGGGCTAATGTCATCTTTTTTGCATTTGCTCATGTCGAAGAAACACCAATACAGTATCATGCTGGAGCCTGTCCTCCCCAGAGATTGCCTGACCATATCACGTATTCAGTTAAGATCAAAAGAACCAAATGATTGCAATGGCCAAACTTTTTTTTTTTTTTTTAAGATTTTATTTATTTGAGAAAGAGAGAGACAGTACATGAGCACAATCGGCGGGGAGGGGCAGAGGGAGAGGGAGAAGCAAACTCCCCACTGAGCAGGGAGACCCACATAGGGCTCAATCCCAGGACCCCGAGATCATGACCTGAGCCCAAGGCAGACGCTTAACCAATTGAGCCACCCAGGCATCCCAGCAATGGCCAAACTTAATCATCAACAACCCTGTATCTTTACATGGGTAAAAACCAACCAATCACTCTTTTCACTATGGGTGTCAAGTTAAAATATGATATTTCTTTGGAAACGTCTGTTTCCTTTTATAATCCTTATATAATCTAGGTTACCGTGGTCCTTGGTTCTTCATTTATCTCCTAAAAAGATTTGATCTCAACTCAGTCCCATCCATATCACCTACTGGCATGAGTTGTGTGGAGCTCAGATGAAAGGCTTCCTGACGGCCTGCCTAAACCCAACTCAGCATTCAAGAGAAATTCTAATGGGGAGAATTTGGAGAGGACTAAATCTGGGGAGGATTCAATTAAATCGATAAAAGGATTACTTGGACCTAAGTAAGAAAAAGGAATTCATGGAGAAGAAAAAGATGTTTCATTACACAAAGAAATTAAAACCTGAAGCAGTTACCATTGAGATTTTTGTTC
This sequence comes from Enhydra lutris kenyoni, assembly GCF_002288905.1. Taxonomy (NCBI): domain Eukaryota; kingdom Metazoa; phylum Chordata; class Mammalia; order Carnivora; family Mustelidae; genus Enhydra; species Enhydra lutris. The sequence continues at coordinate 30,225,713 of NW_019154100.1, read as the reverse complement.
AGGAAATGAGTATCGACTACCTGCTGGGTCCCAAATGGCGTATTTCATGCTAACGGTACCCAAACAGAGAAGACCTGGGCCCAGAGCCCACTGAGCAGTGGAGACAGTATTTGCATGTTTCCATGAATCATCAGGAACCGGGATCCACAACAACAACAAAAAATTATAACAACAATGCATACTTATTGAAGAGAATTTGGGAAACAAAGAAGAAATTTAAAATGGTCTCTGATGCTGCCAGCAGAAATAATCACTGTTAATGTTTTTTGTAAATGTATGTGGTTATAATAAACACTGACATTGATTAAACGCGTTCCACGGGCTAGACTCTCCTTTCATCACTAGCCCTATGAAGTGGGTACCATCATCGTTGTTATTTTACTGATGAGGAAACAGGTTTTGAGGTTAATCTGCTCAAAATCCTATGGCTAGGAATTGGCAGAGGTAGAACTAATTCCAGACTCATCTTGTCTTCTTCTCAAGCTCTCAAACAGCCCAGGGACCAGAAGGACCCAGCAACTAAGGCTTTGTCATCAGAGGGGCAAGGTACTTCTGAACAGCTCACGGCTGCCCCTCAGATCTGACTTGGAGGGGACTAATGCCCAATTCCTGTGGAGAGACCAGGGCTGAACTAGCTGTACTGTCTAAAAATAAAAACAAAACAAACCAGAAAATCTTGGTCTCTTTGGGAACTCTTTAGCAGAGGAAAGGACAGAAAAGAACTGTTTGGCACACTCTGGGAGGAAGGTACCATGAAGCCCAATGTAGTGCTGCCACCTGGTGGGATTAGTGGTATAGGACACCGTGTCCCACAAGACCAGCCCTGAAAACACTCCCTGGGAGGAGGAGAAGTTAATTGGAAAGAACTTTGCAAGAAGTTGGAAGTCTTGCATTAGGGGGTAGGGACAAGAGTTATAATTGCTAATGTCACGCCCTTGCCCTCCCCATATCCTGACAGGAGATGAAGAAACTCAGATTATGTATATTTTCCTATAATCATAAAGAATGTTTTCTTCGATACTTTATTATAATGAAATTACCTCTGATATTCACACACCTTAAGTACTTAGTAGATCTACTACTAGATCATTGTCAGGAGTTAGCGGACTGGTACAGAGTAAGGGGTCAGAAGTCCCATCTGGAGGCGCCTGGATGGCACAGCTGGTAGAGCATGCCACCCTTGATCTCGGGGTTGTGAGTTTGAGCCCCATGTTAGGTATAGAGACTACTTTAAAAACAACAAGGCCAAACAGTGTGCCATGTGTTGGGTTTGTCCATTTCCCCCTGCCTGGGATGAGAGGCTCTTAATCACTAAGGTACTAATGAGAGCAGAACGCCCTCCTGCCCAATCACTGGTGTATATTGATGACCTGACTCACTTGTCCTTGGGAGTCCCTTTTTGAACATGACCTAGAGGATTATTATGATCATTGTTTTACATCTCCTTTCATTAGACAAAATACGTTTAAAATATAAAGAGATGTACATCAAAACCAAGAAAGTTTTGGTTTCCTGGGTCTTCTGTCAAAGACAGATGAAAAGTCCCATGAAGGACGTCTGTGGGGTTAGATATATTGTAGGACACAAGCACAGAACCTCAGGTTCAGGGGCAGACTTCAAGGAGTCTACAGAACCCCCCAAATATTAGGCAAAATGGAATTTGTCTGAAAATGTATGTTTTTTCCCTGGGGAGAAAATCAAGAGCTTTTATCAGCTTCTGCAAATGATATATACCCAAAGAAGAGGTTCAGAATCATGGCTGGCAACCCCTCAGAGGGTCCCTCAAATCATGGGGTTCTCTAATGTTGGCAACATCACATGCACTACTGTTAGGAATTATCTGAATTATTAGCTTTAGATAAGTGAGTGATGATGCTGGTCAGGCAGACTTTCATCCTTTTCTCCTTTAGACCCGCAGACCCAACTAAAGAGAGAGTCCGTGTGAAAGGGTACTGGGCAACAATAAGGGGACCTCCCCCTCCTGGTTCTGAGTTTGGCTCTGCCCTATAAAAGTTTGGTAGCTTTGGGCACTTAATGCCCCTGGCTCTCATTTTCCTTAACTGAATAGTAAAAGCATGTTATGATATAATTTTTAAGTTCTTTTGCATTATTAAAATTCAATGATTTAGGAGAATGGCTTTTAAACTTATTTAGCTTTAAACCCCATCCTAGGTTTCTGAAGATTCCCTTGGGTCACTGCAAAGATTTGATTTAAATTTGGAAGTCCTAGAGGCTCCAAAGAGCACAGTTTGAAAATTACTGTCTCTGGATAATTATGTGAGTCATTGAGTTGATACATGAAGAGGAAACTAACATTCTTGAAGAAGATTTTTCCAAAAAGTTGTGTTTAAATTGAACTGGGATGACCTAGTAAGATTTCCTATTGATTTAAATTAGATCTAGAATGAGGATCCCCTGGGTCTTTCCTTTCCAATTGAATTTCTGATTGATAATCAATTAGCAGAGTCTTCTCATTTAGCATTTTACATTTTTTTTGCTTTCCAGACTGCCACATATCTAATGAAAGAAAACACTTAAAGATTATTGGGTTTAAATGCAGTTCTGGAAGAAGCAAATTTAATCAATGGCAGAAAATCAGAAGAATGGTCATTGTCTCTGGGAGGAAGGGTGAGGGTGAGGATTTGCTGGGAAGAAATGACGGAACATTTGTGGGTGATTTGGGGTTATACATTGGTCAAAACATAATGGATATTCACTTAAGATTTTTTTCATTTCACTGAATTTAAATTTCACATTTAAAACATGTGAATACAGGGTCACCTGTGTGGCTCAGTCAGTTGAGCGTCTGCCTTCAGCTCCAATCATGATCCTGGGGTCCTGAGATCGAGCCCTGCGTCAGGCTCCCTACTTCGTGGAGGGCCAGCTTCTCCCTCTCCCCACTGCTCATGCTCTCTCTCACTCTCTCTTGCTCTCTCTCAGGTAAATAAATAAAATCTTAAAAAAGAGAGGGGGAGAAAATCCTGTCACTTGCTATTATAAGGATGAGCCTTAAGGACACATGCTAAGTGACATAAGCCAGTCTCAAAAAGGTCTTGTTCAGATGTAGCCTTACAGCATCTGCTCATGGCAAAATGACCATCTCTGATTTTTGCAACCAGGTACTTAACCTAGCAAGCTCATCTAGGTGAGGACACTACGTTAAGTGAGGATCTGGCAGGAAGAGTTGACTCACTCAAACAAGGTAACTGAGGAGAGTTTAATGAAGGGACCATTAACAGATATGTAAACAGGTTCGGGGAGTGGCCCCCCTCCACCTGGACCCCACTGAAGTCCCCACCCTTTATATGAACTTATACCCCAGCCTTCTCTCTGCTCCATCCTAGTTCAGGTGGCCCATCTTTAGTCCCTCTGGGTGTGGAGGTGTGGGCTCTGCCAGTGGTTGGCAGTCCCAGTGAGCAGGAAACATACCTGGGGAACTTTTAAAATACATTGGTGTCTGGCCCTACCCCCAGAAGTTCTAATTTAATGGGTCTCGGGGGCAGCCTGGTGCTATTTAAAAGCTCTTGGGAGATTCCAGCAAGCCCACACCAATTATTTCTGACTCTCAGGGGTGTAGAACTGGGTACTTCTTCAAATCTCCCCAGTATAGCCAGAGCCAAGAAGCTCTGTTCTGTTTCTATCAAGATCTGTTGCTTTGGCATAAACTTGGGGATCAGTTGTCATCAGACCTTCCTTTCAAAGTGGATTTCAGAAGTAAAATAAATAATTCAGTTTGAAAACTAAGCATTGATTAATTTCATCCTAATAACACTATTTGGGGCATTGTCAGTATCTCTGGCCAGAGCAGAGTCAAAAACAAGGGAATAGAGAAAAGCAACATCCATATATGCACAGTAGCCAAAAGGCAGAAACACCCTAAGTGTTCACCGACAAGCAAATGGATAAGCAGAGCGTGATATGTGCATAAATGGAATACTACTCAGCCTTGAAAAGGAAGGAGAATCTGACACACACTACAAAATGGATGAGCCTTGAGGACACTGCGCTAAGTGACATAAACCAGCCACAGAAGGACAAATACTCTTTGACTCCACTTACATGAGGGCATCACCAAATGCCTAGGGACAAAATAGAAGAGTGGTGGCCAGGGGCTGGGGAGAGGGGAAAATGGGGGAATTGTTCAATGGGCATAGAGTCTCAGTATTGTAATATAAAAGGAGTTCTAAAGATTGGTTGCACAGCAATGTATTTAATGCCACACCTAAAAATGATTAGGATGTTAAATTTATCTGTACATTATCACAATTTAAGAACTTTTTTAAAGCAGGAATATTTAAATAGTTCACATTGTTAATTTTCATCTGTACATTATCACAATTTAAGAACTTTTTTAAAGCAGGAATATTTAAATAGTTCACATTGTTAATTTTCATCTGTACATTATCACAATTTAAGAACTTTTTTAAAGCAGGAATATTTAAATAGTTCACATTGTACCTTCGTACACACAGACGAGAAAAACACCTCAGTCTTCCTCCTGCTCCAGCCCCTGGGCTTGCTCAGGATACTGGGAAAGCAAATCTTACCATCTTCCTTCTTAATCTGGCCTGGTGGAATCTGAACTCACTGGAAAAGATAAACAACACAGACTCCTGCTAATTCACCATGTGGTCAGTGAGGGTGTCCAGAGTGAGGGGCTCAGCTGTCCAGAAGCAAGCCAACAAGGACTCCATCATGGATGGGACCACCTGGGGCAGGGCTCAATAGAGGAGGAAGAGAAAAGTGGGAGTAAAACTTCTCTGCGTAGTAAGGTAGAAGGAAGCAGGTGTCATTTCCACACATACTGCTGTACGAAAGTGTTCTTTGCTGACGTGGATTCCCCACTGGACTGTCTCTGAGCAGTGCGTATCCTGTAAGCTGCATATGAGGGCTTCTGGCCAAGAGTCACCCGCAGCGGGGCTGGAGGATCCCAGGGGAAAGGAGGCACCGTGAGGTCACCTGGCCCCAGGTGATGAAGTTTTAGAATATAAGTGAGGTTCAGTGGGGTGAGGTCCAGAGCTGACAACCAAGAAAGAATTCTTGAGATGTCTTTGGTGCAAAATGGTGGTTTATTAAAGCATGGGGACAGGACCTCATGGCCAGAAAGAGCTGCTGCCCCATGACCCCAAGGAGTGGTTGGTTATATACTCAGGAGCTGGGGAGGTGAGGACAAAGAGGGTGATCAGAAGGGCTGTCAATATGGTAAAGAAGACTGTCAGGATACTGGAACCCTGGTTATTGTCCAGCCAAGCTGTGTTTTGTTTGTTTGTTTTCTCTAATGAGGTACTAACATGAGGACAGTTGGGAGTTTCCTGGTGGAATGTGACATTCCTACTATCACACATCCTTGTCAATGAGCTTTAGGTTTAGAAGAAATTAAACTTGATTTACATTTCCTTCCATCTCAGCCTCCCTCAATTTTATGGAGGGGAGGCCAATGTTAGGGCTTTAGGAACTGAGTTATGGGTTTCTGGAAGTTAGCCTGTTGTAAATCACTAGGACATTTGTAAACTGAGGGAGGTTCTTGTCCTTCGGGACTGTGATCTCTATTAGTGAACCATTTGCTCTTCCTGTAGGGCAGCCAGCAGTTCCTGAGGAATGTCACAGATGTCACAAGGGGGGTGGGGGTAGGGTGCCAGCTTCTGTTCTGTTCTTAGCTAGGCTTTTGCTCCCACATCACAGGGAAGAGAGCTCGAAGGGTCTGAGAGATGGGGAGCAAGCCTACCCTGGGCTCTTCTGTTGGAGCTCTTTGGCGACCAGATTCTAAACTAAACTCACCCCCCAGGGAAAGGGATTGCTGTGGTTTCCTGTGTTCCACTGAGTTGTTCAGAGCAACACCGGGCTGTGAATGCTTCCCTGGGTGGCCTACAGAACCGAAGAGGAGGGTTCAATCTGAGAAACCCAAAGTGAGGCTAGAGCCCACTATGCCCATGAGAGGACTCTTATACAGCATTTGACATTTTCCCCCTTTTTAAAATTTACTTATTTTTATTTTTAAAACATTTTTATTTGGGGCACCTGGGTGGCTCAGTGGGTTAAAGCCTCTGCCTTCGGCTCAGATCATGACCCCAGGGCCCCGCATCAGGCTATCTGCTCGGCGGGGAGCCCGCTTCCTCCTCTGTCTCTGCCTGCCTCTCTGCCTACTTGTGATCTCGGTCTGTCAAATAAATGAATAAATAAATCTTTTAAAAAAAATAGCTATGGCTTTCAAGAAGAACCCTGGTCTTGCTCAAAAAATAATTAAAAAAAAACATTTTTATTTATTTATTTGACAGAGCACAAGCAGGGGTAGCATCAGAGGGAGAGGGAGAAGCAGGCTCCCTGCTCAGCAGGGAGCCAGAAGTGGGGCTCAATCCCAGGACCCTGAGATCATGACACGACCCAAAAGCAGATGCTTAACCGACTGAGCCACCCAGGCCCACCTCGGTTTCCTCTTTTGATTCTAGGAATAATAGTTAACATCTAGTTTTCAGACACTTTTTCTGCTGTGAAAATCGACAAAGACCAACCAAATGAGATCATTTATTCGGGGCTTGCTACAGCAAAGGAGTCAGCCTCCATCACACATTTTGGCAGAGACTCAAAGGCAGGCAGAGAAGTGGGAAAGCTTTATCACAGAACGAGGGAAGGGCTTCGGCCGCCCCGACTGGAGGCTGTTGGCATGTGCAAGCTGTGGGCCACTAACTAGAAGTGGGGTATATTTTGTGAGGGGTCAGGAATGTATATTTGCTTTCTATGGAAAAATGAGGGGCAAGAATTAGGGAGGCTGTCAGTTATTAATAAAGTGCTGACCCTTTGGACCTGATTGTTCCAGGGGTTATCGCTTGACTTCCGGGACTGGTTTTTGTAGAGAGAGGTCTGACTTCTACAAAGACATAGAGAGTAGATTGGCTCCCTGGGCTGGTTGCTGCAGGGGATAGGTTAGAGGTCTCTCGGTATATGTGGTCTGGTCATTGTCCATTTGTATAATCAGTCTTTCACTGCCCAACTTTGAAGTGTCTCGGCCCAACAGTCTAGTGATGGTGGATCGCAGGAATCCGAAAGGCTGGGCAACCATAGCAAGTGCAGTTTTCTTTGCTTCCCCTCCACTCAGGCCAGTGTGGCAATAGCCATATCAGATCAAGGGGACCAGGGAGCCACAAGCTCCAGGTGTGGCCACTACCGAGGCCATAAGCAAGGAGTGGCAGGTAACCACAGGGAAGCCCCCTCCACAGTGTGAACTGGCTCAGGAGTCACGTGAGAACCCTTTCCCAAATCTGTAAGAGGAAGGTCAACTTGACAACAGAAGGAAGCACTCCAGTTCCCCTGTGTGTAGCAGATAAGGGAATTCCCAGAGAGCGCAACCCTTTGATAAAATCCCTAGTACCCCTGAGTTGTTATTTCACAGTTTGCCCTTGAAAGTGATGTCAAGCGGCACCTGGGTGACTCAGTGTATTAAGTGTCTGCCTGTTCAGCTCAGGTCATGATCCCAGAGTCCTGGGATGGAGTCCCGTATCAGGCTCCTTGCTCAGAGGGGGAGCGTCTCCCTCTCCCGCTCCCCCCTGCTTGTGCTCTCTCTCTGTCAAATAAATAAAAATCCTTAAAAAAGAAGAAGAAAAATCTACATAAAAAAAGAAAAAGAAACTGATGTCAATCAATCAATCTGTCCTAGCATCAAATTTATAAATAGCCTCTTTGCCGCCCCTCTCCCACCATCGGCTGGGCCCACGCTCTAACTAGAAATCTTCAGAGGTGTCTCTGAGAATCATTCTCAGGGGCCTAAACCCCTAATATTTGGTTTATGATTCTCATATGGCTTCTGGATTACTGTATGGTTTGCTGTATTCATGTTTACTTCTATTTTATTTTATTTTATTTTATTCATTTATTTGACAGACAGAGATCACAAGTAGGCAGAGAAGCAGGCAGACAGAGAGGGGGAGAAGCAGGCTCCCACCGAGCAGAGAGCCCAATGTGGGGCTCGATCCCAGAACCCCGGGTCCATGACCTGAGCCAAAGGCAGAGGCTTTAACCCACTGAGCCACCCAGGCGCCCCATGTTTACTTCTCTTAATGTCCTCCAGAATATAAGCTGTCTTCACCACCTGCGGTGCTGGTGCAGGCTTGCAAAATCACCGACTGGTCCGTGTCTCTGTGATGGATGACACATTTCTTCTCCCAGTATGTACTGAGATGCTTTTTCCTGCCAAAGAAGAAGAGAGGTACTGGAGGACACAAAGACAGGACAGCCACTGCCCACTGGCCTCAGGGTGTGAGAAAAGCAGCCAAGTAATTAAAGACAATGTAGTAAGTGCCAAGCAAAAGAATGGAATAAAGTAGCATGGGAACACAAATAAAGAAGTGACTGGCTTTGACGGGTAAATTAGGTCTCACAGAAGACTTAACTGTTTGAAGGGTGAGTGGAGGTTTTCCATGCAGGAAAGGAGTAAGACCTTCAAGTGGAGGGAGAGGTTTGGGAATGCGGAGTAGCCAGCATCTGGCAACGGCGGATGGGTGGATGAGGGCTGGTGGAGATGGAGCTGCTCATGTCCACAGGGACCACACCGTGAAGGGTCTTGTTTGCCATATTTTTTTTTTGAGATTTTTATTTATTTATTTGTCAGAGAGAGAGAGAGCACAAACAGGGGAAGTGGCAGGCAGAGGGAGAAGCAGGCTTCCCTGCCCAGGGAGCCCACCGACCCTGTGATGGCAACCTGAGTCCAGGGCAGACGCTTAACTGACTGAGCCACCCAGGTGTCCCTTGTTAGCCATTTTTCTAAGGCATTGGAATTTCATTCTAGTGGCAACATGGAGTCTAGGCAGGCTGCTAAGCAGAGAAATGTCAAACATCTGTGTTCTGTTATAATTTTGGTATCTGTGTGGCAGATGGCTGCAGATGCCCGGTTAAGAGACTGTAGACTCTGGGGGTGCCTGGGTGGCTCAGTGGGTTAAAGCCTCTGCCTTCGGCTCAGGTCATGATCCCAGGGTCCTGGGATCGGAGCCCTGCATCGGGCTCTCTGCTCCGAGGGGAGCCTGCTTCCTCCCGTCTCTCTCTCTGCCTGCTTCTCTGCCTACCTGTGATCTCCATCTGTTAAATAAATAAATAAAATCTTAAAAAAAAAAAGAGAGAGAGAGAGAGATCGAGACTGCAGACTCTGGGGCACCTGGGTGTCTCAGTCAGTTGGGCGTCTGCCTTCGTTTGGCTCAGGTTATGATACTGGAGTCGGGGAATTGAGCCCCGCAGCAGGCTCCCTACTCAACAGGAAATCAGCTTCTCCCACTGCCCCTCCCCCCACTCATGTTCTACCTCACCCTCTTACTCTCTCTCTCTCAAATAAACACAATTTTAAAAAAGAGAGAGAGATTGAGCCTGCAGATTGTAAGGGCCCCGAACTAGGACAAATGATGAGGGTAGAAAGGGAGATTGGGTTTAAGAGGTATTAAGAAAGCAGAATTAGTGGGACTTGGGAAGATGATATAGTTTTGAAATGTTGGTGAGGTCCAGAGCCCACAGCCAAGAAAGAATTCTTGCAACCCCTTTGGTGCAAAGAGGTGATTTTATGAAAGCATGGGGACAGGATGTGGGCAGAAGAGCTGCACTGGGGTTGTGAGGAATGGCTGATTATATACTTGGGGGGAGTTGGAGGTAAGGAAAAAGGGAGTTTTTAAAAAGGACTTTGATATGCTAAAGAAGACTGTTGGCATCCTGCAGGCCTTGTTGTTGTGAAGCTAAGGTTGTTTTCCCTTCTAGCAAGGATTTAATATTAAGACCATCAGGAGCTTCCTGGAGGGACACTATACTCTGCCTGTTTCAAGTATTTGTCCGAGCACTGCAGGTTATAAGGACATTTCCTACATTTCCTGCTGCCTTTGTTTCCCACATTAGAGAGAGTGAAATAGAAAATTGGGGGTGCTAGGCTTTTAGCTTAGACACCCAGATTCGTGGTAAGGAATTGAGAGGTTCAGTCCTGGGGCGCCTGGGTGGCTCAGTTGGTTAACAGGGTCTGCCTTCACCTCCAGTCATGATCTCGGGGTCCTGGGATTGAGCCCTGCATCAGGCTCCCAGGACAGCAGGTAGCCTGCTTCTCCCTGTCTCCCTGCTGCTCCCCCTGCTTGTGCTCTCTAGCTCTCTCTGTCAAATAAAATAAATGAAATCTTAAAAACAATAATAATAATTGAGAGATTCAGTCCTGGCTTGCGATGGACATGCCCAGGGAAGCGTACCAGTGGCCATGACAGAGGAGAGCACACCATGTGCATGCCATAGCCGAAATCACAAGGCATCTCTGAAAAATCTGTAAATCACTGAAAATCCCTTCTGCTCCTGAGGTGCAAACAGCTCTCCTTGGTAGTCTTCGGGCAGTCAGCTTGCGGAAAGGCAAAAGGGAAGTCTAACGATATCCCCTCCTGTGTGGTGTTTGCTTTGATACACCCTGCCCTGCCTTTGTTCCATTATGGTCTGGGCTTGATTGGTCTCTCGAATGTAGGAATAAATATTCACTGTGAGAAATGTCTCTCAATTATGCCTTGATAGTTACTTCTGGAATCTCCATCGAGATCAGCCCACCTTTGTTCTCCACTGGAGCCTATATGTGGCATCTCTTCTGGACACCTTGAATTGATGCTGAATTGTCTCCCCTGAGCCCCTCTGGTGGGCCTCTTTGGGTAGCCATTAAGATTTGTGACTCTTGCCTGCTTAACCCAGTTTCTGAACAATTCTGGCTCCACAGGAGCTGGTTTTTTGTTGTCGTTGTTTTTTCCATTGGTGGAAGAAAAGCTGGTGGTTAAACCTTGATTATCTGATCTCTGTCAAGTGGCAAATGACTGGGAGCCTGGTGTCTCTGTCCTTTTTTGTTCCTGTTTTTCTTGAAGATTCTATTTGGGAAACTGGTATGTATGTCTTGAGATCACAAGACAATGGTTTAATCAAGCACTTGCTACCCTCAACTATGAAGTTGAAAATTCAGTTATGTCATATTCAACACAATTGACTTATTGTATTGTCTGACTATTAATAGGATCCTTTGTATTCTTTGTCTTATGCTCTGTATTTAGTTTTGCCAGTTCTCTGAATATCTATAAATTTAAAAAGCCTTGCTCCTCTTTGCAAAGGAAGGAAATATTTTCTTCTTTAAGCCGTCTGTTAATAAGTATATTTCCTTTGTATTTGCGGAAATTAAAAAAAAAAAGAATTTTTTTTCTTTTTAAGCAATCTCCACTCCTAGAGTAGAGCCCAACACGGGGCTTGAACTCACAACCCTGAGATCAAGACCTGAGCTGGGCGGGGGGGAGACCTGAGCTGGGTCCTAAGTTGGACGTTTAACTGACTGAGCCACCCAGGCTCCCCATGTATTTGTAGAAATCTTTTTAAGCAGCTTTATTGAGAGGTAATTCGCATATCATGAACTTCATTCATTTAAAGCATAAAATTGAGTAGGTTTTCGTATAGCCAGAGCTGTGTAGCCAGCCCCACGCTTTTAGAAGATATTTATCACCCCCAAAAGAAACCCTATACTCATTAGCAGTCACTCCCATCTTTCCCCACAACAGCTGTACCCCCCACCCCCACCCCAAGTCCTAGGCAACCACTGATCTACTTTCTCTATATATAGATTTCCCTAATCTGGACATTTCCTATAAATGGAATCATGCAATATGTGGTATATGACTGGCCTCTTTCGCTCAACATAATGTTTTCAGGGTTCATCCATATTGTAATACATATCAGTACTTTTTTTCTTTTTATAACCAAACGATGCTCCCTTGTATGGATATACCACATTTTGTCTAGTCATTCATCAGTCCATGAGCATTTGGGTTGTTTCCACTTTGGGGCTATTATGAATAATGATGCTATGAACATTTTGTATATACATTTTTCTGTAGACATGTGTTTCCATTTCTCTTGGGAATATGCCAAGAAGTGGAATTGCTGGGTCATATGGTAACTCTATGTTTAACTTTTTTGAGGAACTGCCAAATTGTTTTCTAAAGTGGCTGCACCATTTCCATTTCCATCTGCGGTGTATGAGGGTTCCAATTTCTGCCTATCCTCCTCAACACTTATTACCGTCTTTTTGTCAATCCTAGTGCTATGCAGTGGTATCTCATTGTATATGGCATCTCTCTGATGGCTACCGATGTTGGTCAGATACATGATTAGCAAGCAGTTTCTCCCATTCTTTGGATTTTCTTTTCCCTTTCTTGATGGTGTCCTTTGAAAAGCAAAAGGTTTTAATTTTGATGAAATCTAATTTCTTTTCCTTTTCACTTGTGCTTTTGATGTCACATTTAAGAAGGCTTTGCCTAACCTAAAGTAATGAGGACCTGTTCTTATGTTTCTATCTAAGAATGTTAGAGTTTTCACCCTTACATTTAAGTCTTTGACCATTTTGAGGTGATTTTTGTATGTGATGTGAGAAAAGTCTAACTTCATTCTTTTGCATGTGGATATCTAGTTATTCTAGCACCATTTACTGAAAAGCCTATTCTTTCCCACATTGAATTATCTTGGTACCCTTGTTGAAAATCAAATAACTATAAGTACAAGCATTTGTTCCTGGACCCTCACTTTATTGATCTGTATGTTTTTCTTTATGCCACAACCATGCTGTCATTGCTTTGTAGTAAGTTCTGAAATTGGAGTGTGTGAATCCTCTGATTTTATTCCTTTTTTTTTTTCCCCAAATTGTTTTGGCCACTCACACCAGCATCCCAGAAGTCCCATCAGATAGCTTTTTTTTTTTTTTGGTTGTTAATTATTGGAGATTAATTAGCCACAAGATTGTTTTTGTCATTTGTGAACACCATAGTTTATATCTAATTCAAACCGGTGTATTTTCTATCGAAGGGGAAGGAAATGTATACAGAGAAAAAAGAAACAATTGAAACTTTTTTCATGACTTAAACAGTAAAGATATCTAATTGAGGAGCACCTGGGTGGCTCAGTCCATTAACCATCTGCCTTCGGCTCAGGTCATGATCCCAGGGTCCTGGGTTTGAGCCCTAAATCAGGCTCTCCCTCTCCCTCTGCCTGCCGCTCTGCCTGCTTGTGCGCTCTCTCTGTCTGTCTCTCTCTCTCTCTCTGTCAAATAAATAAAGTCTTAAAAAAAAAAAAAGAACTGATAGCAACTGTATAAATAGACTGAACGTGTGTTTTGGGAGTGCAGATGGAAGTAGGAATGATTGCTTTTGGCTTGTCAGAGCTTCATGACATCCCAAGAAATTGTAAAGGTTCTGAGTACAAGGCTCTTTCTTCTTTCATTCCCTACTAAAAGAAATAGGGAAGTTCAATAGAAATACATGCAAATGAGCAATGTCAAGGTATCGAGGGAACTCATATCTCAAAAACTCTTCTAACAGTTATCTAGCCTCCCTGACAGTTTGATAAGATACTTTCAATGTATGGTTATGTGATGATTAATTTTTTTCTTTTACAGGGTGTTTGGGGATGAAATTAACATTTAAATCTGGATTACCCTCCAAAATGTGGGTAGGGCTCACCCATTCAGTGGAAGAACTGAACAGAATGAAAGACCAGCCTCCTGAGTGAGAAGGAATTCACCAGCAGACTGTCTTTGGGCTTCATCTGCACCATCCATTCTCCTGGTTCTCAAGCCTTCTGGCTCACACTGAAGATTTGGACTTGCCAGCCTCCATAATAGTGTAAGCCAATTCCTTATAATAAGTCTCTCTATATATGTACACATGCCATTGGTTTGTTTCTCTGGAGAACCCTAATGAATAAAAGGCATAAATAATTTGGAAACAAATGGATTGGTATATCTTTGCCTACCTCCAGAGAGAATTTACAGATTGCATTATAAAACACCTTAAAATTAAAGGCGCTTCTGTTTTGATTGGCTTGTAGAAGCTAATTATCTTTTTTATTAAAGTGTAATTTGCATACCATGCTTCGGCTTTGGGAGGGGCAGGGGCTTCCTTCTTAGCTTTCAGCGCCGTCTTCATAAAAGGAGGTCTTTCATCTACTTTGAGTTTATTTTTGTGTATGGTATAAGAAAGTGGCCCAGTTTCTTTTTCTTTTTTTTTTTTTTTTTTTGCATGTATCTGTTCAGTTTCCCCACCATCATTTGTTGAAGAGACTGTCTTTTCCCCATTGTATATTCTTGCCTCCTGTGTCATAGATTAATCTACCATATAAGCATGGGTTTGTGTCTGGACTCTCTATCCCATTCCATTGATCTATGTGTCTATTCTTATGCCAGTACCATACTGTTTTGATTACTACAGTATGTGGTATAACTTGAAATCTGGGATCTTTTGTGGCTCCATATGAATTTCAGGATTATTTGTTCTAGTTCTCTGAAAAATGCTATTGGTATTTTGACAGGGATTGCATTAAATCTGTAGATTGCTTTGGGTAGTATGGACATTTTAACAAGATTGCTTCTTCCAATCCATGAGCATAGAACCGGAAACTTATATTCTTTCATATAAATATAGGAGAATTCAAGAAAAGAAAAATATTTAATTCTATATGCTGTATGTCTACTGACTTGACTATTTTGATTTTAAAACAGTAATATGGGGGCTTAGTCGGTTAAGCTTCTGCCTTCAGCTCAGGTCATGATCCTGGGGTCCTGGGATTGAGTCCCACACTGGGCTTCCCGCTCTGCAGGGAACCTACTTCTCCCTTTGCCTCTGCCTCCGTCTCTCTGTCTCTCATGAATAAATGAATAAAAAATCTTTAAAAAAATAAAAAAGTAGGGGCGCCTGGGTGGCTCAGTGGGTTAAAGCCTCTGCCTTCGGCTCGGGTCATGATCCCAGGGTCCTGGGATCGAGCCCCACATCGGGCTCTCTGCCCAGCTGGGAGCCTGCTTCCTCCTCTCTCTCTGTCTGCCTCTCTGCCTACTTGTGATCTCTATCTTTCAAATGAATAAATAAAATCTAAAAAAATAAATAAATAAATAAATAAATAAATAAGTAAAAAAGGTAGTATGTTTTCTGTTTTTAACAAGGAAAAAAAAAAAAATAATGGTGGCTAATATTCTAACCTTTTCAAGACCTGCATCTATTTATTCATGGAAAGTCTTACTAATCTGAACTTCCTCAATCATTTACTAGTCTTGCTCTTCAGATAAATTTATGTTACTAATTAATTGACAATATAAAAAGGTTAGGAAATGCATATGCCCAACTACACTGAGTTATATTGGATCTTTTTTAAAGTTTTGTTTTTAAGAATTTTAAACAATGTTAAAACCTGTTTATAATGAATTACTCCACTTCCACTAAAATTCATAATATCACCTCTCTGACAGTATTTGATGGCAACAATGATTGTATTATTCTATAGCCTCAGCTTAAATCATAATACCAAGATCCTAAATTGACTTTGAGGCCTTGGACTAATGGAATCAGTTAATAAATTGCCTTTCGATGTCCAATTTCTTAGCAGATCAAAATTTCAAAAAGTAAAGAATATAAAAACAAGCAAGCATAGTTTTAATATATCTGCTGCTGCTTCCTACTTTTATTCCTTAGAGAATGACCATTAGTTAGTAGATTAATAAGTGATACACCAATGCCTTTGGGTCATATTAGCATGCATGATACCACCTGCGACAGTAAGGACTTGCAGAATGTATGAATGTGGAACGTGTGTTTACAGTATACAGCCAGGTGTCCTTGTAGAGCGCGGGTCTGCTAAGCTACTTGAGTATGGCACAGTGTGCCCAGTTACTTCCCTCCCAGTTTTCTCTGCACCTGAGAGGGAACAGAAGTTAGTTTCTTTGGTTAAAAGCTCATAAAATGGGGTGCCTGGGTGGCTCAGGGGGTTAAGCCTCTGCCTTTGGCTCAGGTCGTGGTCCCAGGGTCCTGGGATTGAGCCCCACATCAGGCTCTCTGCTTAGCGGGGAGCCTGCCTCCCCCTCTCTCTCTGCCTGCTGCTCTACTTGTGATCTCTCTCTGTCAAATAAATAAAATCTTTTTAAAAAATTTAAAAAAAATAAAAGCTCATAAAATGAGTACCTACATAGTATTTGCAAAGAGATACAAATATGTAAGGTGATGGGTGTGTTTTATTGGGTTTTCAAGGAAATTGCTATAGTTTTATTATGATGGTAAATTCAATGAGGTGTATGTTTTATCTTGGAAAGCTATAAATTTATCACTTAACTATATGTGTATATGTAAACATATATCTAAAGTCATGTGAATTTATAAACAAAGTTTGTGAAGGATGAAAATAGTTCAGAAAAAGATGATCTTTGAATATCCTTTATTTCGCTTTTACCATGCTTCAGGATCATTTTTTTAAACAAAAGTTCTTCACTTCTGAGAAAGTTAGGATTCTTAGGAATTATCGTTGCTTTTTCCTGTTTTAATTGTAAATTGTCCACCTGACAGAGATTGTTAAAATTTTCCTATTTTTAGACACCTATTATTTGTGCTCTTATCTTTAAGTATGTTCATATCTCATCTGATAACTCTTTTATTTCCCATATTCAAGTTCTAATTTAAGATAGTAAAGCTGTCAAGATATCTGCAATCTTGACACTCTTCGGGTGACTACTGAGTCGCACCATCTTTTGTCTCTTTACCTTTTCAAGGAGAGATACTAGAGAAAATTAGACATGTTTGGCTTTTCTATATTTCTCTTAGCCGAGTCACTACAAGAGCTACCTAAAACACATGTTCTAGAGCCCTCCTTTGGGAACCAGATGTTACATAGGCCTTTTACTTTCCTGAGCAGAACTATAGCAACTTCTGACTGTAGGCAACCTGACCATGCTAAATCATTTGCATTATTTGTACAGAAAAGGCAAGTGCTACACAAAAGCTAAAAACACATTGCAAGCCTATGGCCCACCTTGGATAGGTTTCTATACCTTGTTTCTTGCTGTAGCTAAGACAGTTAAACCTCAGCAGGAATTGTTCTAGCTCTACTTCTCACCCACTGCCCTCATCAAATTTGTCCTTCGAACCTAACTGCTTCAAAATAATGCACAGCAGTTATCTGGATTTTTTTTTTTAATTATCTACATTTTACCTGTGACATTTTTTCATTGTCCACTTCCCATGTAATTGTCAAGTACCAATCCAACCTCAGTAATCCAGTCTAAGGAAACCCATCTAATAACTCCCCCTCTTAATAAAACTGAATCCCATGACTGCTGAACAGCTCTTCAGACTCTTAGCATTCCGCCTCCTGACTGATATTCTTTGGGCCAGTGCAGATGTATTATTTTTTCATGGTTTTGATTTTAAAAATGATCAAAGTACGTTCTGTGCCGCATGGATTGTAACTCTCTGCCTCTTAACAAGAACATTCCATCCCTTTAAAGATTTAAGAATTCAAAACACCCTGATAGTAGATATGCCTTTGGATCGTTCAAGATCTCGGCATGTTTTGAAAGCAAATGGGTTTTCTGACTTCCTTGGGCACCTGAATCAAAGATGGAAAATGAATTAATAACTAACTACAGACAAGGCAACCCCTGAAAGAAATATTATTTTTAAGATCCTATTAAAAATACTGCTTAACTATGACTACAAATACATACTAATAACATGATTGAAGCTAAAGGAAGTGCCCTAGCCATCTTCAATGCAAAACAAACAGCCCTTACTGATTTTTCCCACTATTGTTATTATAGGGAGAGCTACTTCATATGATTTCATCAATCCAGAAGGATTTATTTGAATACAATGATCTGTCTCTAGAGAAGGAAAAAAGATCCTATCAAAACTGTGCTGCAGAGCTTTGGGTGTTGGACTTCCCATGATGGCCACCTGGTGGCTCCCAAGTACACCTGCAAACCTTTATTACGTCGGTTACAGGGACACATCTGCAAGGCCAAAGATGAATTCATCTACAATGCAAAAATATGGTTGGGGAAGTTTTACCTGAGCCCCAATAGGTGACTGAAACTTCCTTTGTCTATAAGCATCAAAATCCAGGAAAAACTGTAAAGAAAGGGCAAAGTTCAGAATCCCACCTACAGATTCACTTAAACATTTCCAAGTGTATTCATTCTTTTTTTTTTTTCCAGATTTTATTTATGTATTTGAGAGAGAGAGAGAGAGAGAGAGAGAGAGAGAACAGGCTGGGAGTGCTGCAGAAGGAGAAGGAGAAGCAGGCTTCCACAGGGAGCCAGACATGGGCCCTGATCCTACAACCTTGGGATCATGACATGAGCCAAAGGCAGACTCCTAGCCAACTGAGCCACCCAGGTGCCCCACAAGTGGATTCACTCTATTCCCCAAGTGATAAAATTTTAAATATGTTTCAGGAATAGACTTTTCTTTCAATTTTTCTTATTGGGACAAACGCTTTATTCTGCTAAAAGGACAATACTATGATTTTAAAAAACACACAGGGTTTTGTTTTTTCTACCTGAAAGGAGGAGCTTACAATTTCTATACTTAAGGATCTATGTACAGTTTTCAAATAAAATGGAAACTTTATTGCCCGTTTTATTCCCAAAGTTCTAGAAGGGTAAAACTAACTAATGATATTTTTAAATCAATACTTGAAATTCCTGGAAGAGCTTAACCTTTCTTGACCTTAAAGATTAAGAAATAATCTGATAGTAATGTGATATACACTACAAAAAACCTGAAACTTTCATCATAGGAAATTCATTTAAGAAGACCCATAACAGGGCGCCTGGGTGGCTCAGTGGGTTAAGCCGCTGCCTTCGGCTCAGGTCATGATCTCAGGGTCTTGGGATCGAGTCCCGCATCGGGCTCTCTGCTCGGCAGGGAGCCTGCTTCTCTCTCTCTCTCTCTCTCTCTCTCTGCCTGCCTCTCTGTCTACTTGTGATCTCTCTCTGTCAAATAAATAAATAAAATCTTTAAAAAAAAAAAAAAAAAAAAAGAAGACCCATAACAGGGGCACCTGGCTCAGTCAGTAGAATATGGGGCTCTCTTTTTTTTTTTTTTTTTTAATTTTTATTTATTTGAGAGAGAGAGATGTGAGAGAGAGGAGAGCATAAGAGGGGAGAGGGTCAGAGGAAGAAGCAGACTCCCTGCTGAGCAGGGAGCCTGATGCAGGACTTGATCCTGGGACTCCAGGATCATGACCTGAGCCAAAGGAAGTTGGTTAACCACCTGAGCCACCCAGGCACCCAGCATGTAACTCTTGATCACAGGGGTTGTGAGTTCAAGCCCCACATTGGGCATAGTTTACTTAAAAAGAAAAAGAAGAATAAGATTGATAAGGCTCAGACTGACTCCTCCTCCAACAGACTTTGCCTTGTTAAAATCCAATCTTGTCAGCTATTGTCAAAACTAATACCATGCCCAGAAGGTGTGAGCTGCACTTGGAAAATGACAACATCAAATACATTCCTACATGATATAAAACCAGGAAACTGGGTATACTGAGAAGGACACCAAGCCATCAGCCTTGGAGAGGTCATATCACAGACTTTGAACCATCAGTTGCTCTTAAACTCTAGGGTATAAACTCATGGATTCATGATTCCTACAGTAAATGTGCTCAGGATTCTACAACCCGGACATCCAGTCCTACTGGAGATATATAGCCCTGAGGCTTAGTAAAAGGCTTTTAGAAGCATGCAGCTAAGGAAATAGATAGCTACTCCCAAGATTTACGAATCAAAATGATGATATGAGGTGTAGACAGTTTCTACCCAAGGCTTCCAGATTAAAATCTGTGGTTAGGACTCATATTTTGTTATTTGTCTCCTCCTTTATCATTTATATGCTCTCCTTAGTGGGGGTCAAAGGGTGAGATTTTAAAATAACTGCCATAGTCCTGTTTGCTTTTCCTTCAGATATCTTTTCCATAAACTCTTTGAATGCCTAATTCACCTATCTCAAACAATTGCAGTGGCTGCAACTTTAATAATGGATGGATTTGCCAATGGCTTTAGACTCCTCTAATAGGACTCCCTAACATATCTCTATATCTTAACTGAACCCTTGGCCTCGAACCACTAGCTGCTGTTACTGAAATCTACATAAGCCTCAAAGGAATTCAAGGAACATGAGAGATAATAATAATAATAGACAAGAGACTCATTTGACTGGTTTAGTCTAAGCCAATTAGGAAACTTGGTTACAAACTGGGTTTCAAATGCATTTTATTTTATTTGTGATTGTTCTCAAACTTTGTGAGCTCCTCCATGTCTGATATCCAGTTACTTAAATATTAGTCTGAACTATTACCTCAAGGCAACATCCAGCGGGTGATACTGCATCAGGAAGACACTGAAGTCTTCATGGTCAGCCATGGTCCTGGGTCTAAGTTTGACCACAAGAAGGGAGTGAGTAATTACAGTGAGAGAAGTGGGACAGTCCTAGCTTAACTATGGTATAGATACCAAAGGAAGGATATCAGTAGCCAGTACCAAAAATGAATATTCTTCCTACCTAGTCCACAGCTGAACTCTCAGGATTTCTGTGGGGGAGAAAAATCACAAATAACAAATTGTCTATCCTGGTAATAATGCAGTCTGCTTGGGTGCAAATTGCCACCTTGTTTTAGCCAATTAGCATGCTTAAGTTCAAAACAAAACAAAAAGCTTTCTCATTGTTCCACCGACTAAGGGTTCCTGTTTTGCCTCTTTTGTGACAATCTGTATATGACTAGATCTCCCCTGTATGAGTAAAGGTCAGCTGTGCTTTAATCTACATGTCTGGGGTGGGGGGGAGAAAAAGAAAAGAAATTAAACTGCATGTCTGTGAGATATTCTTTGGCAGTGATGATGTCAACATCCAAGATAGGCAATAAAAACAGGACAGATAGTCTGGAAAGGTATTAGGGATCAGCACATGCAGAGTTTGTGGTACTCATAAGACACACAGGAGATAAGTAATTAATTAAAAGGGAAAATGAAGCTGGAGAAGAAATTAGGAGGGTTTTTTTTTTTAAAGATTTTATTTATTTATTTGACAGACAGAGATCACAAGTAGACAGGGGTGGGCAGGAAGCAACCTCCCTGCTGAGCAGAGAGCCCAACATGGGGCTTGATCCCAGACCTGAGATCATGACCTGAGCTGAAGGCAGAGGCTTAACCCACTGAGCCACCCAGGAGCCCCAAGAAATTATGAGTTATTAACACAGAAGTGGTATGGGAGATATTTTAAAGTAGATTACCTGCAATGCAGAAGGAAAAAGTTAATCACAACCAAATTATCTATACTGTCATCTAAGGGTTTGTCTGAGGAAGAAGAGTCAATGAAGAAGACTGCATAGAGCTATCAGAGGGGGAGGAGGGGAGCCTGATGTCTGTGGCAGAGGAGCAGAGAGTTTCCAGAAGAGAATGGGCATGGTATTGTTAGGTCCCCCAATAATGCGTCCGTGAGTAAAGGAGCGAGACTGATATAAAGCGAAGGTCAAGAAAAGCTTTATTCCGCGCCAAGCATCAAGAATCAGACTGAACATTCGGGCCCGCACCTCTTACAGAGAGGGCGACCTCTCTCTGCTTCGCGGACTAGCTTTTAAGGGCAAAGGCCATGTGGTTGGGCCTGGCCACACACAGGTGGCCATGAAATTGTAACACACAGAGAAAGCTGCACAGTCATGTTAAGTAGCACATAAGTGACCAATTGAATTACAATACCGTAGTAGATATTTGAACCAGCCTATCACCTTGGTCAGAATTGGCGCCCAAAAGGTGCCCAAAGGGCGGGGCCCATACTCCTTGGTAACTAGGGAGACAGTATACGCCCCCCCCCCCCACTGATCGGATGTCTCCACCTGGCCTGAGCCACCCTTGTATTTGGGCTTTGTTACCTGGGACTGGTTTCTGGGACTTGTTTTTAAGTAAGTCCCCTGGGGGAAGGGGGGCAGGGACAGTTTAAGTTTTAAACAACAAAATTATTGTTAACCGGATGGAAGCGCTCTGGCTAAATAGGTCCTTACAGTATGAAATGTGAAGAAAGGTGAAGAAATTGAATTTACCAAATACAAAGTACAATTGATTTTAAGACAACCTGCCCATAGTGTCATGTGTATTAGAATGAAGAAATACAGCAGAATTTGAGCTGAAAAGAAAGCACTGGATTTGGAAATTAGGAAGGCGTTGCTTGCCTTACTTAGAGAAATCCCTTTTGTGAAATTGGTAACTGCAGAACAATGGCTGTGAGGTGGCGCAAAAGGGAGGTGTGAAAGTAGGGACAGCACGCTGACCACTATTTTGAGAAATTTGTGATGGGAAGATGTGATGAAACTGGAGATAAAGCAGAGTTTAGAGGACGGTAATGTTTGTATAAGGAGGAATGGAGGCTGTTTGAAAGCAAAGGAGAAAAAGCTGATGGAGAGGTAGAGATGAAAGGTCCATGCAAGGCAGTGTAGAATAGATTAGTGGAAGGAAGCACTGCTATGGAGTCAGTCTGGGCTGGATTTAAATAGTAACTTCTATATTTATTAGCTATCTGACATTGGGCATCTCACTTAAGCCTTCTGAGCTGGGGTCTTCTCATTTGTAAAAATGGAGTAATCATTCCCCTACCTCATGTAGTTGTATGTACTAAGTGAGATTACCCACATACAGTGCTTAGCACAGTAGCCAGGAAATAGCAAATGCTCCATAAATGGGATCTACTATTAAGAGATTAAAAGAGAGCATAACTGATTAGTCAAGTCCAGATGGAAAATGACAGAATCACACATATAGGTGGATGAATTAGCCCTGAAAAGGAAGAACGATCCCTCTGTGCTGGTTCTAAAAGATGGCCACAAATTCTTTGATACCCCTGCCCTCCAAATATAGAGGCTAATTCCCCTCCTCTTTAGTGTAAGTAGTACTTAGTGACTCTAATAGAATGAGGTGGAAGTGACAATGTGCAACTTTTGAAAGGAAGTATAAAAGGCATTTGCCGTGTTTCCCATACTCATTCTCTTAGATCATTCAATCTGGCAGAAGCCAGCTGATATTTCATGAAAACATACAAGCAGGCAACTCTGTGGAAAGGCTCACGTGGTCGGGAACCGAGGTTTCCTGCTAACAGCCACATGAAAGATTCATCTGGGAACTTGGTCCTCCAGACCCAGTCAAGCTTTCAGATGAATGCAGCCCCAGCTGATATTTTGACTGTATGAAAGACCTAAGCCAGACCGTCCCAGCTAATAAGCTGCTTCTGAATTCCTGACTCATGGAAACTGAGATAATGAATGTTTATTCTTTTAAGCTGTAAATTTTAAGATTGTTACACAGCAATTGGTTACTACCTCTTTCTCTGAGTCAGAAGGAAATTGAAGAATGACAAGTGAGGACATGCATGATATGGAAAAGGAGAGAAGGTAGATGCCCAACAGTCTCTCTTTTCTCTGTAAATTAAACTATGAGGGATGGCGCTCACTGAACATACAGTGGCTTGCCTAGACTGGCAGGAGGTTGAAAGTCATGCAGAAAACAGGAAAGGAAATCAACTCGGAACACATTTAAGATTGATGGTTTTCTTTTGTGCTTGTCTTCCTTTATGCCAAACCCAAACACAGAATCACACTTGCTACTGGAACTAAATCAGACTCCACGTAATGACCCTTCATCTCAAGTGTGACATTCAGAGGCATTATAGCCTGTCTGGGCCAGCCCCAGAGACTGCCGTGCGGGCAAACTGCTGATGAGCAAGTTCAAGGCTCACAAGAGCTCAGGTTGATCTTGGAAAAATACTCCCTGCTGTCAAGAATGATTTGCAGCAGCTATGTAGGGCTGAGCACATTATTTATGAAGGGAGAGAGAGAGTATCAGAGGAAGTATTCTAAGAGAAAAATCAACAAGCGTTATATATTCTTCAATAAGAATATTGCAGTGTGGGGAAACACACAGTCTTTTAAAAAATGTCTCATTTGCATTATTCCTTCCTTCCCACTCCAGTGCCCCCACCTTCCTCTTTCTCTCAACCCTAATTATTAGCAGGGGAGCCCTGGGAATAATCCTCGTTTAGCCAGCCTTCAATCTTGTCTAAAGTCATACCATTTTATAGACCTGCTATCTTTAAACCTCTAAGGTCCTAGGAATGGAGTCACTGGTCTCCTTGCAGAATGATAGGTCCTGCTCTCTTTGGGAACTTAACTTCTCTCTGCACTGATTCTGTTTGCAAATTGGGATGCTAAAACGTTCCTGCAGAACTGGTGCCTGTTCTATCATACACGATCGAGTCCATTCATTCATTCATTCATTCATCCTTTCACTCACTCAGTAATTTAGTTATTTAGCAACTCATTGCTGCAAGCCTACTCAATAATGGGACAGGCACTCACTACGTGTTGGGAGTAAAAAGATGAATGTTTCGCTTTTAAGGAGGACCAAAGTGGCCTACTGGCCCATACGAAGCATTCTATAAATAAGTGCTGAATACGTAATGATTCTCTCGCTCTGTGGGCATCTAGTTTAGTAGGGGAAAGCATGTCGACAAATGATTGATTAAAATAAAATGGTCATAGTGCAAGAGTCAAGGAATCAATCAAATGTTATAAACACTGAAGACTGAATCTAGCTAGAAGTTAAGGATGGCCTGATACAGGAAACAACACTAGCTTGATCTTAAAGAACAAGTAAGAGTTTTCCAGAAAAGCAGGAAAAGTCTTTGCAGGCAGACTGAAACTTCACACAGGGCTTATTTTAGCAGGTTTCTTTCACTCCAGCCCAATCCTACTTTGCTAATGTAAATATTAACCCGTATTTTGCTGGGTTTCAGTCTTTTGACTTTACTTTTGCTTTTGTTCCCTAGTCAGTGATCACTTGGCAAAGTAAGATTCAAAACAGTTCTACAGAAGACACTAATTTTGACAGAGTGAATGAAATTAATTCAAGAAAAGAAGGATGTATTCTAAGTTTCTTCCTGAGAAATATTTTCATTTCTAAGCCAGATGGAAGATACTCTTCTTAAAAATGGTCTCCCTGGGGCACCTGGGTGGCTCAGTGGGTTAAAGCCTCTGCCTTCAGCTCAGGTCATGATCCCAGGGTCCTGGGATCGAGCCCCACATCGGGCTCTCTGCTCAGTGGGGAGCCTGCTTCCCTTCCTCTCTCTCTCTGCCTGCCTCTCTGCCTACTTGTGATCTCTGTTGAATAAATTAAAAAAAAAAAAAAATGGTCTCCCTGTTATCTCCAAACCTTCCTCTCTGACACCTGGCTGAAGACTCCAGAAGCACCCCTGTTCCATGCCACACCGGTGTTCACTGCTATTTGTTCACTTTGGAGAACATCAGGTATTGTACACACTAAACCAGATTGGCAGATGGGACTTGCAGCAGCCAAATGCATTAAATCTAATGTGTCATTATCAATTCATTAGTGATTTTATATATTGAAAAAATCCTTAATTGCATGACAGCTTAGAAAATCATATTACACCAGGGAGTAG
The DNA here is from genome assembly GCF_002288905.1 of Enhydra lutris kenyoni. NCBI lineage: Eukaryota > Metazoa > Chordata > Mammalia > Carnivora > Mustelidae > Enhydra > Enhydra lutris. The sequence continues at coordinate 30,200,433 of NW_019154100.1, read as the reverse complement.
AATTTGCTAAGCCAACGGTTTTCTCCAAATGGGAATTTAGAAAGAACTCTTATTTGCAATAGGAAACATGAATCAGTACTGACACTTACTAAAATGTTTTAATGAGTAAGCTCAAGCATTTTGTTTCAAGTAGCTACTGGCCTAACAAGACCTGCCATTGTTATCAACGGTAATTAGGTACATTTCCATGAAGTTGTCTAACCTGTTGTATTAAGCCTGTAAACTTCTTTGACAATCTTAAAGGAACTAAGAAGGAACAAAATAAGAAGGGTGGGAAAGAGAAGGAGCCAAGGAGCCGAATCTTTTTCCAGTCTGAGAATTTTGGACACATCAATTTTGCTTTCAGCCTTGCAATCAAATTCTTATTTTCACCGGCTTGCAACCATTATTTGCATTTAACAGAAGTGGATGGTTGATGGGTATTTTTATACATGACTCTGCAGTTTCAGATTATCAGGTATCTTCAGTCTCTGGTTATCAGGTGTCAAGCCAGCTAAGAGATAGACCATTTTCATGAGTCAATCTGTGATAAGAAGTTATCTATCACCCACCAAACCAGGCAGTGGCAAAACAGAACAGTATGAAGATTTAGAATCATCCCTTTCTAGCTCACACCATTGCTTATCTTCAATTTTCTGGATGACTTAGGGTTTTATTTAATATGATTCTTTAAAAACTTAATAGTCATCCTAAACAAATCAAGGTCAGCCTATCAACACAGAGCAGCATTTTCCACACTCTGAGTAATATGCTTTCCCCATCCAGGGGGTTCTATGACTCAAGAGGTGTGGGAAAGTCAGGACAAACACATCACCAGGTTTCTTCACTACAGGCATCGTCAGATTCCTTCATGCGGTAATAGACATCTTGAATCTCTAAGAGGACATACAGAGTATACTGTTTTCCAGCTCATTTGACTACAAAGCTACTTTTGGACGGAGGGCGATCTAATGGGGCTGATGTCCCAAGCATCATTCTTTGGGAATTATTGCTGTTTAAGTATAACTGTTATTCTTGAACACCCCCTTATTGTTAATGGAGCACCAGACACTACAAGGAAACACCAGGAAAGGGGCAGCATATTAGTGATGATTGATTTTCCCTTCCCACAACTTCCACCAAGCACCTACCGGAGGCAAAGTTTCTGCCATCATCCCTTGAAAATAGTAAGGGTATCACATTCCTTCCGTGAATGTATATGGGAACAGGAGTGACCTGTCAGGAGACACATCAAATCTATTAAACTCCTCACCCTCACCTCAAATCAGAGAAACTTGATGTCCTAGTTACCCACCAACATTTTTTTTTTTTGCCCCCCATCCCTACTCCTTTATCCACCAACATTTTACTGTCACTTCTCATAGTACCGATAAGAAATCCTGGAAAATAAAGGTTTCTGGGGTTGTTTTTTGTTTTGTTTTGTTTTGGTTTGGTTTTTTGTATTAAAGTGAAATTGACAATCTAATATTAACCATCTCAAAGTGAACAACCCAGTGTCATGTAGTACATTCACAATGCTGTGCAACCACCACCTCTTTCCAGTTCCAAGCCATTTTCATCACCAAAATAATACCCTGTACCCATTAAGTAGTTATGCCTCTTCTCCCTAGCCCCTGGTAACCCCCAATCAAATTTCTGTTTCTGTGGGTTTACAAATTCTGGATATTTCATATAAATGGAGTCATACAGTCTGTGACCCTCTATGTCAGGCTCCTTTGGTTACCATAATGGATTTTTTAGGTTCATCCATGGTATAGCACATTATCAGTACTTTATTCCTTTTTTATGGCTGAATAATATTCCATTGTATGGATATACCACCCTTTATTTTTCCATTCATCAGCTGATAGACTTTGGGTTATTTCCATCTTGGAGCTGTCGCGAGTGCTGCTGTGAATATCAGTGCACAAGTATTTGTTTGAGTCCCTGTTTTCAATTTGTTTGGTTATATACCTAAGAGTGGAATTATTGGATCATGGAAATAAAATTCTAAAGCATATGGATTCTTTTTTTAAGATTTTATTTGTTTATTTGACAGAGAGAGACCTAGCAAGAGAGGGAACCTAAGGAGGGGGAGTGAGACAGAGTGAAGCAGCCTCCCCATCGAGCAGGGAGCTACTTGGGGCTCCATCCCAGGACCCTGGAATCATGACCTGAGCTGAAGGCAGATGCTTAACAATTAAGCTACCCAGGCGCCCTACGTATGGATTCTAATAAAATTCATATGACTTAGCTAACTTGAGACAGCTTTTAATGAATCTAAAAAAAAACATATAAAACGTACTGTCAGGAAGCTTAGAGGATGGCTTGCTGAAGCAAGTTTCTTGTCCGCATAGAACATACCTATTTCTCCCAGGAACAACCGTCATTTTCAGTGAGCCATCTGAGTTTCTGTTACTCAGCTATCTAGAGTTTCTGTTGTCTTCTCAGCCAGTAAGCGTTTAACAAAGACAATAAATAGAGATGCCTTTTGGGAGCTCTATTATTGGGATGTGTTGTATTCATGTGAAAGCAGAATATAATGAAGAAGAAAAAAGGTTGACACCAGCACTAGATCAGCTATTCTGGAAAGATTTCCAAACATCCAGAGTTGTTTTATGGTCAAGTAAAATGCTTCATTTGAGTATATGTCTCTGAGAAGGGTTCATTGTTGATTAAATATTGTTGAATAGACTGAAAACATGAAATCAAAGCACATTAATTAAACAGAGAATTCAAGTATAGTTCTCACTTTCCATAAATGTTTCCAAATGCTTAGTTAGACTAGGCCTCATTCCAAAGCCATTCTTCCTATGGGGACATGGAGAAAGCCTTGACTCTCATCTAATTATTATACACAATATTAAGAATTTACTGAGTTTGAATTTCCAGGAAGAAAAGAATGAGGTCTATCACCAAGGGAAATATTGGGATTCTCACTTCAGTAAATCTACACTCTAAAGTGTTATAGCTTATATTACAACTATTATTGGCAGTAGAAACATGGCAATATTCTTCCTTTATGTTTTAATTGTAGTTGAACTTAAGGTGTTATAAATAATATGGACATATAAACAGAAGAGATGAATATATTATGATTCTGTTTGTCAAACTTTAACATTAATGGTAGTAAATCTTGGGATTGGTACATCTTGATCTAATAATGTAGCTATGGTAAATGACATAGAGATAGCTGAATTGCTATAGTTCCAGAACCTCCTGGAAGGGACTTAGGGTTGGCAGTAGGATCTAGCAGGTCATTGTCCTTGAATATATGTGTGGCCTTCTCCTAAACCAGACTGGGAAAATATTCTGGGTCTTGTATCTACTGGCATCTCACAGGACAAAGAGGGACTATCCAGATAGACACACTGAGATTCTGCCATTGCAGGCCTCTCAGAATGGGGTTGTACCCTTCCACGGAGCAAGCTGACCTGCTCTGGCCTAATTATCTGACGTGTTGAGAAGCAGACCCACTTGGGAATGTGTTTGCTGGGACTGCTTTTATTTTGGACAATGTATTTAGTCATCACCCTCTTTTTACCCTCCTGACATTACATCTCCAGATATTGCTTAAAATTCCATCGGATATGAATTTAATAATATATGTATTTTTAAATACTAAAAGTAATACAAGAATGCATGCTCAAACATGGGGGGAAAAACACGAAGAATACAGAATGAAGAAAATGAAAGCTCTTTGTCCAACCTGCTCCCCTTTCCCCACCCCTCCAATTCCCTTTCCCTTCCCACAGTTAGCAGTTTGGTGCCTGCTTTCCAAAGTGTATGGTTATAGATATAAATACATATAGATATAAAGACAAGCACTCTTTTTCTACTAAGCACTAAAAAACTATTGGAACCGCTTTCCAGGGTTAATTTCAAAACAAGAAGACAGATTATCTGTCAAATACCCTGAGAAATTACTGCCTACCAGAATTTTACTCTCTTTTTTCCCCCAGAACACATCTGATTTAATATATTCTGGCATGCTTCTCAGTCATGTGGCCATGAGCTGGGAGAACATATAAATATAAATACCACTATGGCTAATAAAATGTATGCAGAATCCTGTATGTTAAAGCACTAGTATGAATTTTTAAATCCTAAATCAGAGTTAAAGGACAAATGCCTCTCAGTAAGTCAAGGAAAGCTGGGGTGGGGGGGGTGGATCATAGAGAAAAAAGGGTTTGGGAATCTCTGTGAAGGGTAGGGGAGATTTTGACTCTGATTAGATTAATCAGCAAATATTTATTATTCATATATGCTGTGGTAAGCATTGTAGGTGTAAAGAAAGATAAGGTATAGTCCCTGTTTCCAAAGGGCTTAGCATCAGTGGGAAATCAGACTGGCCAAATAGAATGGAATCAAGTAAGAAAAAGCTTTCACAAGTGCTTGAACTTGATAAAGTAATAGAAACAGCCAGCCTCACTAGGTTTCTGCACAAAGGAGTGATATGATAAAAGGAAATTAAAAGAATATGTCTTTGGGAGCACCTGGGTGGCTTAGTCGGTTAAGTATCTGCCTTCACCTCGGGTCATGATCCTGGGATCCCAAGGTTCTAGGATTGAGCCCTGTTCCAGGCTCCCTGCTCAGCGGGGGGTCTGCTTCTCCCTCTCTCTCTGCCCCTTCCCCCCTGTTCACGTGTGTGCTCTTGCTCTCTCTCTCTCTCTCTCTCTCAATAAATAAATAAATAGGAAAAAATGTGTCTTTGGGGTGCCTAGGTGACTCAGTCGGTTAAGTGTCCGACTCTTGGTTTTGGCTCGGGTTATGATTTCAGGGTCGTGAGACTGAGCCATGCATCAGGCTCCACACTGAGCAGGGAGTCTGCTTTAGATTCTCTCTCTCTCTCTCTTCCCCTGTGACTCTCCCCGCCCCCCACCACTTTCCATCCCTTCATTTCCATTCTGTAACTGCTGCCTTAGCTCTGACTTTTAGGTCCTAGCCTATTGCAATGAACTTGTATCAGCACTCAACCATCTCCCCATCCTACTTCCTCCCAGGCCATCCTACACACAGCCACAAGAATGTTTCTAAAAGTACAAGAGGGCCCCTTTCTGTTCAGAGGTCAAAAATGCCTCCCCTTTGACCACAAAAGTCTGAGCTTTTTAGTGCGAAATTCAAGACCCTCCCATAAATTCTGCTGGTCTCCTTCCAGACTTGTCTCCCATTTCCTAATACGAACCTATTACTCCACTGAAATTGGACTACTTACTATTCCCCACACCCGTTTCTGTGCTGTCCTCATATGATCACTCTCCCTTACCCCATCTCCAGAGAAAAGCGGAGTCAGAGAAAACAGCTAGGAGGCTGTTGCAATAATCCAGGTGTGGGTTATTGCAACCCACAATTGCAATTGCCACCAGGGAGAGGCCACCAGGGAGAGGGTAGTGAGTGTGAGAATGTGCAGGAGAGCTGATGGCAGCAGATCTTCCTTGATTGGACACAGGGTTTGAAAGGGAAGGGATGAGTCAAAGGTAACTCATTATAGGTTTGAGGCAGCAAACACAGTTCCTTCTCCATAACTGTTTATTCCTCACTGTTGCAGTTGTTGGAGGTTCGTATTTCATATTGCCTGTGTAAACTGGGACCACATATAATTAATGATTTCTCTATACTTTAGGTCTAATATATATTTATTTAAAATAATACAGGCAGAGCAAAGTACTTTGGGAGGTAGAAGTCTTCAAGACACACTCTAAAATACCGTTGTGGGACTAAATATGCTGCATTTCACATAACCTATGTGCACTGAATAGAATCTTTCATTTCGTTATCAGTGTGGTTTGGAATATAAGGCTTATGAGACTATCTCATGAAAACAAAAGTGAGAAATTCCGCTGAATCTGGGTAACGGCTGGAGCCAGGCACCTCAATGAGCTCAGGCCTTGGATTTCTCTAGCTCCATTTTCTTCTTAGGTGGGGTCTGCTTTCTTCTCAGTCACTCATTCCCAGTCCATCTGACACAGCTCTGAGACCACGAGGCTTTACAATTTGAGAAGTTTGGGAGTCAGTACACAGGAATGACTCTAGAATCAGAGGGCTTGACTGTTAAACTAGGTTATGTCATTGCTAGCTACATAACCTGGGGCAAGTGAGTTAACCTACTGCAACTCAAGTTTCTTCAACTGTAAAATGAGAATAATATTAGTACCTGTCTCCATAGGGCTATTTTCAGGATTAAATGAGTTAATACATATGAGTTTAGATTGGTGCCTGGCATTTGGTTAAGTGCTCAGTGAATGTTAACTATTAACCAAACTATGGTTAAATTTGGAAGAACAAAGACCCTTGCTGTCTAGGCCTTAGCCAACAGGGGTCAGTATGCAGCAAGCTACACAGCTAAATAAAATGCTTAATGGGCGTAAAAAGAGATTTTCAGTTGTTTGAGGAAACATCAGGGCTTCAGAAAATTTTTGTGAAATGGCGTGAAGAAAAATCAGTAACCATAAAATTAGGCAATTAGTGAGAAACATAGGAAGAGAAAAAAAGAATAATAAAAGTAAATACATTTAGAATGTCTAAAAGCAATTTAAAATGCAGAAGGACATTTTAAGTGGGAATGCCCAAAAGCAGAGGCCTTGAGAATTCATGATACAATAGAACACTATCTTGCCAACAAGAGCAGCTTGGTCACTGAAGTAACCAAGTACGTAGTTCAAGTTCTACCTTGATGTTTGAGGGATGGGAGAAGGTATGTAACATCCTATTTTCCGATTACATAACAACAGTGTTATTGCTTATTGAGTGCTCACTGTATGCCAAGTGCTTTACACACATTACCATATTTCTTTGACTTTTTAACTCGAAAATATATAGAAGAGGATAGAATAATAAAATGAATATCCATATACACATCAATCAATTGAGCATTGAACACTTTCCATATTTTAATTTTTCTAAATTAATTATCAGGGGCTCCTGGGTGGCTCAGTGGGTTAAAGCCTCTGCCTTCGGCTCAGGTCATGATCCCAGGGTCCTGGAATGGAGCCCTGCATCGAGGCTCTCTGCTCAGTAGGGAGCCTGCTTCTCCCTCTCTCTCTCTACCTGCCTCTCTGCCTACTTGTGATCTGTCAAATAAATAAATAAAATCTTTTTTTTTTTTAAAGATTTTATTTATTTATTTGTCAGAGAGAGAGAGAGAGAGAGAGAGTGAGCACAAGCAGATAGAGTGGCAGGCAGAGGTAGAGGGAGAAGCAGGCTCCCTGCTGAGCAAGGAGCCCGATGTGGGACTCGATCCCAGGACTCTGGGATCATGACCTGAGCCGAAGGCAGCGGCTTAACCCACTGAGCCACCCAGGCGTCCCTAAATAAAATCTTTAAGAAAAAAAAATATGATATCAAACACTTTACCCCAAAATACATTAATATGTACATCTAAAAATAGAGACATTTTTCTACATCAGCACAATGCTATTATCATACCTAATAAAAAAGCAATTGTTTAATATCATCTCGTGCCCTAGTTCCTATTCAGATTTAATTGTGCCCCAAATATCTTTTATATCTGGTTTATTGAACCAGAACCTAGGACAAGCCATTGCATGTAGTTACTATGTCTCTTCGGTATCTTTTAATCTGGAACAGCCTGCACTGTCCAGTTTTTTTGTTTGTTTCTTTTCGGGTTTTGTTGTTGTTGTTTTTGTTGTTGTTTCTTGTTTTTTGGTTTTGTTTTTTTTTTTTTGTAACTACACTGACTTATTTTAAGAGACAGCCATTTGTTCTTCATGATGTCCCACCACTTGTTCAGAATTTTTCTGATTGTTTCCTCTTGGTGTCATTTTATTCTATCCTTCTAGTTCCTGCTGAGCTTGATGATACAGAAGTGAAAGTGTGGGGAACAATACTTCACAGACAATACTGGGGCTTCCTGTTGTATCATATCAGGAGGCATATAATGTCCGATTGGTCCACTTTAGTGATTATAAGATTGATCTAGTTTAAGATGGGAGGGACCAGATTCCTTCACTGTCATTATATTTTTCTTCTGACTACAGCTAGCAATCCCTGGGGGATAATTTGGCCCTTGGGGAGTATTCTGTTCCCTGTCACCCTTTCACAACATGGTTTCATTGATGATCCTGGCATGAATCAGTTATTTAATTAGGGGCTACAAGATGGTGATATTCGAATTCTACCATTCATCTTACATTATTTAGCTGGCATACTTTTGTAAAGAGAACCATTTCCTCATCAACTGGGGCTATTTGGTTACCTTGAAATACAGCTGTAAGTAGGAGGGCAGAATAAATGTTTAATTTATTTTCTTAAATTACAATTTTTCAGGGTAAAGAGTTGCTGTAACAGTCACTATAACAAATGAGGCTTTTAAAAATTGTTTTTTATATATGGTTTACTCTTTTGATGGGACTTTTATGTTTGACATTTTCAGTCAATTGCAGTCATTATTTTTGGTACTCAAATTGTTCTAAATTTGGCCAGTGGTCATTTCTTCAAGCTGGTTCCCATGTTCTTTTGAAAGGACCTCGTTTTTCTTGGATACTTCCAGACTTTACTGCCACAAGATGTTCCAAGCGCTCCTAGTCATTACCAGCTTCTAACCTGGCATAAACCATTTCTCCAAGGAGCCCTGGAACCTTTTAGTGGAGAATGATATTTGGAGATCAAAATCTAGGTGCCAGGGATAACCACTCCCCTGAGTTCAAATTAATATTTTCATTTCAAAGTTAACAGTATAAGGTTTTATTTCTTGTTTCTATATTTTCATATCTTATTTTACATTGGAGTTTTTGTACCTAATAACATTAACAAAATTATTCTTTAAATACTTAAACCAGCCCTATGAGATAGGGGATCATAAGTTATATGACTGTGATCATAATTTATGTTAAAATCGCTATTTTACAAGGAGGAAAGCGATGAGAGGTGCCCGAGCTTACGTGGCCAGTAAATGGCTGCGTCCGGATTTGAAGCCGGCACGCTACTTCCATCCGGAGAGTCCCAGTCATTTCTGAGGGTCGTCACCGAGGTGATCAGGGCTGAGGGTGAGAGAACCAGCATGTGGAGGGAATTGGCCCGTCGTGACCGACCGACTGCTTCAAACCGGGAGGGCAGGGCGGGGGCGCGCTCCCTAACGAGCACGAAACACCTGGGAACCATACATGCACCACCCGAAGATGAGAAAACCTGGTTAGCACCCACGCGGCGCAACCCCCAAAACGAACCCACTGGTCCTGACCCGCCTCCTATGCGTAGCGCCCGCCCACTCTTCAATCATACGGAGCCTTGAGCATGGGGGCGGGGCAACAGAGGAGCATGGCCAATGAGGAATCGGGTCCCGGTCGCCTCACGACTGAGTATTTCCGAGTCCTAACTGGAGAGCGAAGAGGAGGTGGCGGGCTTGGCCAATCAGAAGGGGAGACTCAACATTTGGGACCGGCAGCCAATCAGAAGACTGGTCGCAGCCGACTCGCCCGGCCACACTTCCCGCCTTTCCGCTAACTCCAGAGACACCCGCTCGTCAGCCGCCGGAGTTCGGACGGTCGCAGTCTTCTCAGAGTCGTACGGCCGACCGCGGGGCCGCGCGGGTGTCGGGTGGAACATGGCGAACTCGGGCTGTGAGGACCTCCGAGGCCAGGAGGCGGAGAGTTTTCTGTACTTCGCCTACGGTAGCAATCTGCTGACCGAGCGGATCCACCTCCGAAACCCGTCGGCGGTGTTCTGCTGCGTGGCCCGCCTGCAGGTCAGTGCTGCCCGCGCGCGGCCCCTGCAGCGGCGGGTCCACCCTGCGGACATGGGGACAGGATTTCGAGAAGTCGCTTTCTCGGGGCCGGGAATGCGCCTCTTGCTGATAGGAGCACGTCCGGACTGTCTTCTCTGTCTGGCTTCTGCCCTCCTGGTCAAGCCCGCCCGGCAGCTGTGCGCCCCCGGGCCGCCCTGAGCCCCCTGCGGACTTTCCCCGGGAGGCTCGTTCCGCCCAGACCTGGCCACCGCTCTTGCCCACCGACTTAGAAGGGAGTCCGTTGCTCTCTCCTCCCTATCACACCTTCGCTGCAAGGCTTGTCAGCTGGAGTTCTGAAACTCCGTTCACCTGTTTTTCGCTCCTGATGGGAGAGGTCCTGAAAGCCGGCACCGTGTCGGAATCATAGTAAGGGCCGACCTCAGTTAAGTCAGACCACTGGATGAACCATAACCCGCCTTGGTAAAAGTCATTGCTCTTCAGGGGCGCCTGGCTGGCTCGGTCAGAGAACTTGTGACCTTTGGTCTCAGGCCCTGAGTTCGAGCCACACCTTGGGTATAGAGATTACTTAAATAAATTAAAACTTCAAAGTAATTGCTCTTCGGTACAATCCATTCATTCCTTTGGTAGATTTTTTCCCTTGTAGGTACAGAAGTGATAGAGTTAAGTGGGCTGCCTTGAGGACCTGTCCAGGTCTATAGAAGGGGCACCCCCCAAAATGATGTAGAAAACCTTTTGACATTGCTGAATTAGACAGACGTGGTCTCTGCTGTCCTTATCAGGTTCTTAGTTGCAAGCAACAGAAAGTGGCTGATTTAAGCAGGAAATGAATGTGTTGAAAGGCTGTTAGAGGACTCACAGAATGACCACAGAACTGATAAACAGAGGCATAAGGGTGCCTGGCTGAGTCAGTGGGTGGAGCATCTCAGGGTTGTGAGTTCAAGCCCCACTTTGGATGTGGAGCCTACTTCAAAAATAAAACAAAAAACAGGCAGGCATAAAAGGAAGTACAGCAACCACAGCAGCCAATATCACAGACAGAACCAGCCTGGGAGGCCACTGGGGCATCACTGCTGAACTTGGTAAATATGGACACTAAGTTGTGCATTACTGCCCCTGCCTTTTCTGGACCTTGTCTGCTACTGTCAGTGCACCCCTGCAGTTCCTGAAACCGGGATGTAGCCACCACCTACAGGGTGGAGATTCTGCTGTTCTTGGGCACTAGCTTCTAATTCAGAGTCCCAGGTGGGTGTCCTGGTTGGCTAACTCTTGGCCACATGCCCATGCCCTGACTGCAAGCAAAGCTGGGAGAACCAACTGCTGGCATTTGAAGCCTCAGAAATGGGAGTTGGGGTCTAGCACTTTCTACCCCCAGACTCCTAAGGTAGGGAATTGCCCAAATGTGGAAAAGAAGTTCAGATGCTTATAGCTGGGACAAGTGGAAGAGCTATCAAGCAAATGGTTACTGAGTTTCAGATACGGTGAGTTTAAAAAGGAGACATGTTGTACCTTCCTCTCAGTTTTGCTGTGACCCTAAAACTGCTCTAAAAAAAAGTGAGGCCTTGGGGTGCCTGGGTGGCTTGGTTGTTAACTGTCTGCCTTTGGCCCAGGTCATTATCCCAGGATCCTGGGATCAAGCGTCATGGCGGGCTTCCTGCTCAGCGGGGGGCCTGCTTCTCCCTCTCCCACTCCCCCTGCTTGTGCATGCTCACTGTCTCTCTCTCTCTCTCTCTGTCAGGTAAATAAATAAAATCTTAAAAAAAAAAAAAAAAAGTGAAGTCTTTACCCCAAAAAAAGAGGAGATCTACAAGGTACTATGGGAATGTATGATTTGGGGTCCCGACTTAAGAGCTTAGTAAAGCTCTTCCTGAAAATAATGGCTTTTAAGCTGAGACCTGAATGATTGGGCAGGGGGAGACAAAGAAAAGAGAAGGAACAGCGTGTACAAATGACCTCAGGAAAGAAGCTGGACCATCTAGCTGCTGTGGCTGGAGTTTAGTGTTGAGGAGGATATAGCTTGGCAACTAAAGAGGTAGTGAAGGACTGTATGCTACTGGACCACAGAAGCCAAAAAAGACTGGTCTTTATCTTGAGAGCAATGAAAAGATCCATTGCAGAATTTAAGCAAATGAAAAATTAGATTTACAACTTTGAAAGCTCATTCTGGTTGCTATGGAAAATGGGTTGGAAGGGAAGACAACAGTGGATGTGGGGAGCCCAGTTAGAAAGGTTTTGTAGTCATCCATGGTAAAGATAATGGCACCTTGAAATGGAGTGGTAGCAGTAGAGGGTAGACGGGTTGGGGAGGTATTTAGGAAATAATAAGGTTAGGCCTTGGTAACTGCTTGTGAAGGGAGGATGAGGTAACGGGGTGACTAAGGTTTTTGGTGCAATAAGATGGACAATAGTGATATTTGTAAAGAGAAGAGGAGAATCAGTTTTGGAGGGAAAATCAAGCTCAGCTTAAACATACTGAGTTCGGATGCTTGTTACACATTCAAGTGAGCAGAAAAACATTAGTGAGCATTTATTAAGTACTCACTGTGTGGTAGGTCCTGTTCTAAGCACTTTTGAAGTTTAGAAGAGAGATCTGGGGAAGATGAAAAGATGATTGGAATATTGGATGGTATTTGAAGTCATCGGAGGGGATAGATTGTCTTGAGCAAATTGCTGATGAACAAGAAAAGGGGCCTGAACTAAGCCCTTAGCAACTCTACCATTTAAACACCAGGTACGGTGGAGGAGTTATCAAAGGGAATTGAGATCAGGGGACAGTCTGAAAGTCAGAAAGGAGGCAGATCAAGACAGGATGGTTAACTATGTCAGAAGTAGGTGAAAAGTGGAACAAGAGGAGGAATGAAAATTGTCTCTTGGATTTAGTAGTAGACAACCAGTACCTCATGTGGTTGTGACTTTTTAATCAGCTCTCATGATGTCCTGCCAGGGCTACATGCTCCTAGAATATCCAGTATACCAGTTGAAAATACTGGTCACTCAGACCAACCTTTTTCCTGAAATGTCTGACATTTGAAGAAAATAAAAGTGACAGGGATAAAATATAAACCTTAGATTTAGTATCTAGTCCAACCTTTTTTATTTTATTATTAAGGAAACTAAGCTCTAGAAAGATGGAAAGAAATTTTCTATACCAAATGGCCAAGTAAGGGTTTTTCATCTTCCCCAGGATTCTCTCCTCTGATTACCCATCTCTATAGGGAAAAGCTAAGCTAGAAATCTGGCTCCATTACTTATTCATTGAGAGACCTTAGACAAGTTGCTTAATCTTTATAAGCCACAGTTTTTCTTGTTATTAAATGGGTATAATAAAGTTGTTGACAAGATAAAAATGAAAGTCCACATAAAGCTCATAGTGCAGTTATAGAACCTAGTCATGTACTAGTGTTAGCTGCTCTTATATTTATTATAGATATAATAGTATAATTCATGAATGTTAGATTAACTTTAGTAAGTTTAAAAATCACCCTCAAATGGTGCCTCCTTGGGGCGCCTGGGTGGCTCAGTGGGTTAAAGCCTCTGCCTTTGGCTCAGGTCATTATCCTGGCGGTCCTGGGATCAAGCCCTGCACAGGGCTCTCTGCTCAGCAGGGAGCCTGCTTCCTCTGCCTCTCTGCCTACTTGTGATCTCTGTCAAACAAATAAATAAAATCTTAAAAAAAAAAAAAAGATCGTGGCTCCTTGAGGGCAAACATGGTGATATATGCTAGTAGGATACTCTTTACATACATAAAAGTAGATTAGGAGTGCCTGGGTGGCTCAGACGTTTAGAATCTGCCTTCAGCTCATGGGCTCAGGTCATGATCCCAGGACCCTGGGATTGAGCCTGGCATCGGGCTCCTTGCTCAACAAGAAGCCTGCTTTTCCCTCTCCCACTCCCCCTGCTTGTGTTCCCTCTCTCACTGACTCTCTGTCAAATAAAATAAAATCTTAAAAGAAAAAAGTAGGTCATAACCCCTATGTAGCTACCCAGCTTCAACAATTATGTGTATATACTGTGGTTGCCTCTAAGTTAAAATCCATGTGTGTGTAGGTAGACTGCAAAGCAATTTTTAAAAATGAAAATACTTATATTAAGGCATTGGGATTACAGGCTTTTTTAAAACCTGTTTATGGATGCATATTACATATTCAATATACATTTCAATTTAAAAATATGAAAAAATAAAGTCCTTGAGATCTGGGTCATTGTTTATCTTTGAATTTTTTACAGCTTCTTATTCAGAGAAGGAACTCAAAGTTTGTCTTAACTGCATGGAGTTCAAGGTAAATTTTTTTATTTTGAAGAGGGAAATTTTGGTTCAAGTAGATATTGATTGTATTATTTTGGTTTCCTTTGTAGGATTATAAGCTTGACTTTGGCAATTCCCAAGGCAAAACAAGTGAAACTTGGCATGGAGGTATAGCCACCATTTTTCAAAGTCCTGGCGATGAAGTATGGGGAGTAGTATGGAAAATGAACAAAAGCAATTTGAGTTCTCTGGATAAGTAGGTGGCTTCTAATTACAAGTTAAACAATAACTGATTCAGAAAGTGGATCATATTCAAAGATGTGTATATATACGTCTTTCAAAACCATATACTATATTCTTTACACTTCAGAGTTAACATAAAAAGTGTAATGTGCATATATCCTGAGGAAAAAAAAAGCCTAGGGGTGCCTGACTGGCTCAGTCTGTAGAGCATGCAACTCTTGATCTCAGGGTTGTGAGTTCAAGCCCCACACTGGGCATAGAGCCTACATTTAAAAAAAAAAAAAAAAAAAAAAATGCCTAGCAGGGTCCTATATTCCAGTTGAGATTTGGGAGATGTTTATAATCTCTTCTTTTTGTTCTTTCTTTTTTTTTTTTTAATTAATTAATTAATTTACTTGGCAGAGCTGGGGAGACAGTGAGAGAGGAAATACAAGCAAGGGGAGTGGGAGAGGGAGAAGCAGGCTTCCCACTGAGCAGGGAGCCCAATGCAGGGCTCGAGCCCAGGACCCTGGGATCATGACCTGAGCCAAAGGCAGATGCTTAACAATTGAGCCACCCAGGTGCCCCTATAATCTCTCCTGTAAAAAATGGAGTCTTTATTTTTGTTCTATTTTTTTTTATTTAAAAAATCTTTGTAGTTTCATATTGTGAAAAGACATGAAGATGTTTGTAATTGTTGCAACTTTCTGTTGGTTTCAAAAGCAGTTCAACTTTTATTAGAGTCAGTTTTTAGAAAATAATTCTTTAAGGCAGCAGTTGAAAAACTAATAATTTATAAAAACTTTGACAACATATTAGAAATATCTTGATACTTTTTTTAACAGAACTCTCAAGATCTGTGTAGCAGAGCATGTATACAAAGAAAGTTGGCAGAAAAGAGTAGGGCTTGAGAAGAACACATTATCTGATATGTCCCTGGTGAATGAGAGTGAGCCATTCTCTCTATCTCCGGGTGGATATTCTCTTGTTGTCAGAACACACAGTCAGTTTTTTGTAGCCTAGAGAGCAATGTTGAGGGGCACAAAGATTGAAATAACTATATTCAAGCATGGGTTTAAATAGGATAAATACTGAGATCTATTAGAATTATACAAATAATACTAAATCCGAGGCTTTCCAATTGAATTGCTAAGTTTACTTTTGATGTGGTAGTATTTATAATGTGTTCTACCATATCCCAGAATACATAGGGAGCAAGTACATCCATATATTGTTAAATTTTTAGCCCAGTAAACTAACTTGACTAAGTCAAATATGTTTAAAATTTGGCTGTTCTGGTTTCAGGCAAGAAGGGGTTAATAGTGGAACATATGTCCCAATAGAAGTTAATGTTTATACTCAAGAAGGAAAAGAAATAACCTGTCGAAGTTATCAGATGAAAAATTATGAGAGTGCTCCCCCATCCCCCCAGTATAAAAAGGTAAGCAACTTACAAAGACTATTGGCGGTTCCTTTTTAATTTTCACTGAGCTAAACTAAAAAATACCTTGTTTTAAAAAGAATTAGTGTGCATTAAATTCTACGTGAACACTTCAGTCTTTTTTGCCTGCCCTACCCCTTGAACAACACTTCACTTTAATCAAAGTGTTTTTAATGCAAAAATGATAGTTATTTACCTAACATGCAAATTGAAAAATGTTCAGATTTATTTGTAATGATAGACCCATATTCCTAAAGCAGATTTATTTAAAAAGACTCTGGAAGTCTATTTGAGTCATAATTCTAGATATGTGTTTTCTTTCCTCAAGTAGAATATAACATGTATGTGTGCATTTTTAGTGGATTTATTCTATACATAGGTTTTTGTAATCATTTTTTCTCCACAAGAGAGTATTTCATAACACTAAGATTCATTTTTATGGGGGAGAAATATATTTCCTATTGCTGAAATGCTTTCCATCCCTAGAGAGAGGGAAGATAGTCTTGCTGTCTTTCAAAGTCAGAGATACCACTCCCACAAGCATAGGAAAAGGATGTGGGATAGAAACCCCAACATCCCTTTTTAGAAATCCAAATTTAGGTACTTTGGAAGGCCTAATCAGGACATGGCACGTGGAGGGGATGACCCAGTTCCTGGGCCAAATTTGGAATTTTCTAGTATTGAGCCGAGAAGAATTAGCCTGGTATGGGTCTGGGAAGCACCACTGAGCACAGCTGCCATGTATTACCTCATTTCCCATCAGAGGTAGAGTAGACTCCCAGGTTAAACTAAAACTTCTCCCTATAAACTTTACAGTTTTTTTTTAAAGAATGGTGTTTTTTTCTTACTAGATCATGCCAGTTCTCCACAATAAGTTTTTGTCTTACTATAAAAAAATTTTAAATTAGAATGACCAGAATAAAAAACACAAGAAATAACCAATGTTAGCGAGGATGTGGAGAAAAAGGAGCCCTGATGTGATGCTGGTGGGAATGCAAGCTGGTGCAGCCACTGTGGAAAACAGTGTGGAGGAGCCTCAAAAAATTAAAAATAGAGCTACCCTATGATGCAATAATCGCACTACTGGGTATTTACCCAAAGAAAACGAACACATTAATTTGAAAAGATGTATGCATCCGTATGTTTACTGCAGCATTATATACAACAGCTAAGATATGGAAGCAGCCTAAGTGTCCATCCATAGTTGTGGCTAAATAAGATGTGGTGTGAGGGTATTTATATACATATACATACATACAATGGAATATTATTCAGCCATAAAAAGAGAATGAGATCTTGCTATTGACAGCAACATGGATGGACCTAGAAGGTATCATGGTAAGTGAAATAAATCAGAAAGGCAAATACCATATGATTTCATTCATATGTGGAATCTATGAACAAATAAATGAACAGACAAAAAATGCTTGACTCTTAAATACAGAGAAAAACTGGTGGTTATCAGAGGGAAGGTGAGTGGGAGGGATGAAATAGGTGAAGGGGATTAAGACCACACTTACCATGATGAACACTGAGTAATGTAAAGAATTGTTAAATCATTATATTGTACACCTAAAACTAATATAACACTGTTAATTATACTACAGTTTTTAAAAATATTTTAAACCATATTATTGAGTAAAATTGATACTCCATGAGAATGTATCATGTGGATTTGAAGACTGCACGTTCATGCTCACCTTGAGAGGAATGGCTGTCTCTATTTTGTTCTATAATTGTTTATTCTAGAGTTATCTGAAAGCTAACAGGTCATGCTTTGATACTGCACATAAAATTGTGGTATACTAATTATGTTCCTAATTAAAAGGTGTTTTTTGTTTATTTTAACCATTTTTAGGTCATTTGCCTGGGTGCAAAAGAAAATGGTTTGCCACTGGAGTATCAGAAGAAGTTAAATGCAATAGAACCAAATGACTACAAAGGAGAAGTCTCAGAAGAAATTGAAGACATTATCAAAAAGGGAGAAACAAAAGCTCATTAGGACATAATATTTTAGATGGAAATCTAAATTATAATAGAAAATACAGATACTCTCTGTATGTGCTAATATATTTTTAACATTTAGAAAAGAGATCTGAGGTATCTCTATGTTTAATATATTTTCAACAGTGCTCTGAAGGGATATCTTACTTAGGTGACTCCTTGTTTTCAGACTAAAAAGAAACAAGATTAGAAATTAGATAATTGAGGGGCCTAGGTGGCTCATTTAAGCGTCTGTCTTCTGCTCAGGTCATGATCCCAGGGTCCTGGGATGGAGCCCCACATTGGGCTCCCTGCTCAACGGAAAGCCTCCTTCTCCCTCTGCCTGCTGCTCTGCCTACTTGTGCACGCTCACTCTCTCTCTGTGTCAAATAAATAAATAAAATCTTAATTAAAAAGAAAAGATAATTGAAAAAGAGGACATGAGGCACTAGAATGCATGACAAATGGATGAGGATACTCCTTCTGTGGGCACTTAAGGTTATTTTCAGGAGTGGAGTGTATTCTTGTTCTGTGACAAAGGAGAGATTTGCAACTTAATGATCGTGCTGGTGAATTGCTCTGCTTTGGGATTTTTTTTTAATCAGCATAAGAGCAAGCAAACTGCAAAGACCGTTGATAATAATTTTTTAAATTTAAAAATGGCATACTGTTCTTAGAGAAATAAATGTATTTGTGGTTTAACCTGTATTCCCTACTAAAGTACTGTATATCACTTTCTTAGAGACTTCTGAGTCTGGTGTTAACTCTACACAGTCCGTACTAGAGGATTCTTGCACCGATGTTGGAACCAAACAGCCTAGGATCAGTTGTCAGTTCTACCACATTCTAGCTGAGAGACTTTGGATGTCCTGAGTTTGTGCCTCAGTTTGCTCATCTATAGAGTGAGGGCAGTTGAAACACCTATGTCTTGGGATTATTTTGAGGAGTAAATACATGTAATAAGCTTAGAACAGAGCCTGGCACATAATAAGTATTAGAAATCACCAATGTTCTTATTGAAGATTTGAGTTTCTACAGAGCCATCCTTGGAACAGGATCTTAAAGTAGAAGAGTTAATGATGATGAGGGGAAAATGTTTTATGTTTTATGGAAGCTCCAGTTTGACTCTTGGCTTCTTAAATTTATTTCCTGAACAAATAGAGGAAAGAAGAGTCATGACTAAAACAGCACCAGTTATCAAAAAATCAGGTGTCTGGAATGCAGTGAGAATGCAGAGAGAAAACTGGACTTTAGAAACAGGTTATTGGAATGAAGTGTGCTAGCTGCAGGAACATAAAGATTTGGTTTGTTCTCTTGGGAAAAATAACCAAAGAACTTTTCAGCTACAGCTGTTGAAGTGAGACTGAACCATAGACTTAAGGTTAGATCATGTTTTATAGCTGTTACACCTTACTGTTCTCAGGTACACCCTCTAATATCCTAGTTTTCTCCAGTTCCTAACTCTTCCCAAGAAGACCAAATTTGTCAGTACCCAGAACTCAGTTATGGTAAGATAGTGAGCAAAGCTCAGTTTTGATGTAAAAATAGAATAATATTCTCATAATCTATCTCACCCACCTAAAATGACAACTTTCATTAAGGAATTTAAAACACTAATGATAAAACCTTCATGTCTGGCCTTTTAATGAAAATCTGGTAGTCATGAGGAATACTGTTTCTCTAGTCGTGTTCAAGGTAGTACTACCAAATGTCATATGCAAGGAATTTGCATTTCTACTAGGGATTTTAGCCCTATAACCACAATACAACCAACGGGATAAACTATAACAATTTTATGAAAAGCATTTCTGGGCTTTCAAGAAAATAAGGAAAATCTTCAAGATATACCAGTCCCTTTCCCACAAAAAGAAAAAGATAAATTTCCCAGCACTGGTAAACAAGTGACACCTACATCTTTGGGTACACATGCCAATAATAGCCCTGGAATTTGACTACTCACCCTCGAGCAATCCCACTGCAGGACAGGAAGACAACCTGAAAATTCTGTATGAAATGGACCCTTGAACAGAACTAAAATTGTCTCTAGTAAGCCTTGTAATTTCCAGCAGAGGCAAATGCAAATTCTCTCTGAAGAAAGCAATCCTAATTTAGATCCTCAGAATGTCCACCTGAAAATTCAAAAGCTAATTATAAGGCAAATGGTACATCATAACAAAAAAAAAAAGTCCCCAAGGTTTTGAGATACTGAAATGATCAAAAACAGTATATAATAAGTACATATGGAGACTTTGACTTCTGGAAAGATGGAGTAGACCTACTCTTCCTTATTCCTTCTGTTAACTACAACTAAAATCCCTGAATATTATGTATAAAACACGACTCTGAAAAGGGATAAAAAGCAGACTAGCCGGGGACAAGAAACAACATGGTACTGAATTCCCTGGGTTTTCTCTTGCCTCCTACATCTCAGACTTGTAGCTGAGGAAGCCCGCAATCTGAAAGCACCAATGAGCACAGACAAGGAAAACCTACTCTGTAGTAAAAGGACTAGGAAATGGACACTTTAGCAAGACAAAACTTACAGAGAATAAATGTTCCCCACCCAAATACCACAAAGAAAAATTATGGACCTTCCCCGCCCCCTGCCCCTACATCTACCCATGCTAGGAAAGGTCAAGAGGGGAGCCTAGACTTCCAGCCTCATTAGGCTGTAGCAGGGCATCCTAACACTGTCCCCTGCCACAACTGTCAGTGCAGTGTCAGAACAGGCTGAGTAAGGAGCCACCCAACAGTAATCAGCCCTGTCTCTCCCCTGCTCCCCATAGTGTCAGTGGAAACCATGCAAGGACCCTGGGTTTAAACTGCCCATCAGTCATTAACAAAGTGCTTCCCCCTCTGCTGGGGTGGTGTCAGAGGTCAAGTCGTAAGTCAGACTTAATATCACCACCCAGTGGTAAAAATGTCACCCTTCCCTGTTATATCAGTGAACACCATATAGTGGGCAGTGATAAAGGCTTTCCTACTCCTCCTAGGAACGGGGAAAGTACCAGTGGAGACTTCCTGGGGGGCAGCGGGGGGGGTGGGGGTTGGAACTCCCACCTACACCCAAGTTCCTTGGCAGTAGCTGAGTGGAAACCTGAACTTCTACCCCATTTAGTAATATCAAGGCAATGACCCTTGCTACCTTCTGCTGGAGTGGTTTCAGGTTAAGCTAAAGTAGATTTTAGTAAGATCCAGAGGCTTGAAATTTCCAGAATGTCCAGGTTTTAATTGAAAATCACTTAATTCCAAGATCCAGGAAGATCTCAAATGAGAAAAGATCATCAGTAGATGCCAAAATAATTAGATTATGTTAGAAGAAAGAAGCAGTGAACTCGAAGAAAGAACAATAGAAATTGTTCTACCTAGCCGAGAAAAAACAGACTGAAAAAAAAAAAAACAATTAACAGCCTCAAGGACCTGTGGGGCTATAATAGAAGATCTTACATTTGTGTCATGGGAGTCTCAGAAGGAGAGAAGAACTAGAGAAAAGGGGGAAAAAGGAGAAAGGGCAGGCTGAAAAAGTACCCAATGAAATAATGGTTTAAATGTTCTAACTTTGGCAAAAGACAAACCTATAGATTCAAGAAGTGGAGTGAAGCCATGACAGTTTCATGTGGTTTAACCTAACACACCTAACTCCCAGGTTTTGGGTGGAATTAGCAATAGGGTACATAAAATGCCAAGCACAGTGCCTGGTATACAGCTCTTGCCTAGTAAGCTGTAGTTAATGTTAGGAGGAGGAGCTGAGTGAACCCCAAACAAGCCCAAAGAAATCCACACCAGACACTTTATAATCAAACTTGTAAAATCCAACGACAAAAGTTCTTGAGATGACATTTCACGTGATTGCAGGAGAAACAATTCAAATGACACCAGATTTCTCATCAGAAACCATGAAAGCCAAAAGAAAGTGGCACATTTTTCAAGTGTTTAAAGAAAACTCTCAAATCAGACTCCAGTGAAAATAGCCTGTGAGACTAAAGGGGAAAATCAAGACATTCTCAGATGAAAGAAAACTAGAAAAATTTGTTGCTAGCAGACCTACCCTAAAGGAATGGCTGAAGAAAGTTTTCTAGACAGGAAGAAATAAAGGAACTGGAACATCAGAAAGGTAAGAGTAACACGGTAAGCAAATACATGGGTAAATACAATAGACTCTCCTCCTGAATTTCTGAAATAATGGTTGAAGCAAAAATTATACATTGTGTTTCTAAATATATGTAGAAGTAATATTTAATTATAAAAGGATTGGTAAAAATGATGACACCAATAGACTGAAAAATTATATGTATATATTGTAATAGCTAAAGAAACAGCTTAAGAAAGCTATATGAACAAATACACTTAAAAAAACTCTAGAGGGGTACCTGGGTGGCTCAGTCAGTTAAGCATCCAACTCTTGATTTCAGCTCAGGTCATGATCTCAGGATTGTGAGATCAAGGCCCACTTTGGGCTCCATGCTAGGTAGAGGGGAGGGGGTAGTGGGACGGGTGAGCCCTGTGATAGGTATTAAGGAGGGCACATAGTGCATGGAGCACTGGGTGTTATACACAATGAATCATGGAATGCTACATCAAAAACTAATGATGTACTATATGGTGACTAACAACATAATAAAAAAATATAAATAAATACTAACACTCTAAAAAAAAGAAGTTACAATTATAGAAATATATATATATTTTAGGTACACACATTTAGAGTAACTGCAGAATTTTCAAGATGATACAAATGATAAATATACAAATGTACCTTAGCACAGCAGTACATGATTCTGTCTTTGCTGCCCATCATCACCAGGTTATTAAAATCAGTTAAACCTTAAAAAAAAAAAAAAACCCTCTCTCTTCCTCTACCCCCCCACTTCTAAAAAACAAACCCACTACAGATAAATAAAAATGGAATTCAAAAAAATGTTCAAGTAACCTATAGAAACTTATTTTTAAAAACAGAAATGAAAACCAGACAAAACCAAAAATAACATGGCAAACTTAAACCTTAACATATCAATAATTACACTCAATGTAAATTATCTCATTAGACCAATTAAAAACAGAAATTGGCAGAGTGGATTAAGAATATGATCCAACCTGATCAATATGATCCAGTAAGGTTGGGTCATATCAACTCAGGGTGCCTGAGTGCACAGTCGGTTAAGCATCCGACTCTTGGTCATGATCTCAGGATCCTAAGATTGAGGCTTGTGTCAAGCTCCACACTCAGCATGGAGTCCACTTAAAACTTTCCCTCTGTCCCTCCCCGCCTGAACACTCTCTCTGTCTCTCTCTCAAAATAAATAAATCTTAAAAAAATATTTTTTTAAATAATATGATCCAACTTTATGCTGTCTACAAGAAACTCACTTCAACTAATACAATATAAGCAGTTTGAAAGTAAAGGGATGGAGAAATCTATATGCTGCAAATGTTAATTAAGGGAAAGAATGAGTGGCTATATTAATACCAGATAAAGTAGATTTCAAAGCAAAGCGAAGTATCAGAGATGGAGGGGCATTTTGGTAACCCTTACCAATTCATTTTATGAAGCTAGTATTACCCTGGTACAAAAACCAAAGACAGGGAGCCTGGGTGGCTCCGTGGGTTAAAGCCTCTGCCTTCAGCTCAGGTCACGATCCCAGGGTCCTGGGCTCTCTGCTCGGCAGGGAGCCTGCTTCCCTTCCTCTCTCTCTGCCTGCCTCTCTGCCTACTTGTGATCTCTGTCTGTCAAATAAATTAAAAAAAAAAAAAGACAATAAGAAAAAAAGCAAACAAAAATAAACCTACAGACAATATCCCTCATGAATATAGATTAAACATTATAAACTAAATACTCAGAATTCAGCACTACATAAAAAGAATCATACATCATGACCAAAGAAGGTTTTATTCCAGAGATGTAAGTCTGGCTTGATACTTGAAAATCAAAGTAATCCTCCGTATTAACAAGCAAAAAAGTAAAGCCACATGATCATGTCAGTTGTTGCAGAAAAAAAGCATTTGGCACAATTCAACACCCGTCCATGATTTAAAAAAAAAAAAAAATTCTCAGGGTACCTGGGTGGCTCAGTCAGTTAAACATCTGACTCTTGGGGCACCTGGGTGGCTCAGTGGGTTAAAGCCTCTGCCTTCAGCTCAGGTCATGATCTTGGGGTCCTGGGATCAAGCCCCGAGTCGGGCTCTCTGCTCGGCAGGGAGCCTGCTTCCCCCTCTCTCTCTGCCTGTCTCTCTGCCTACTTGTGATTTCTCTCTCTGTCAAATAAATAAAATCTTTAAAACAAACAAACAAACAAACAAAAAATCTGACTCTTGGTTTCAGCTCAGGTCATAATCTCATGGGTTGTGTAATGGAGCCTCCCATTTGGGCTCGCTGCTCAGCAAGGAGTCTGCTTGGAGATTCTATCCCTCTGCCACTCCTTCTACTTGCATATGCACATGCTCTCTCTCTCTCTCTCTGAAACAAATAAATAATTCTTTAAACAAATTCTCAGAAAAATAGGAACAGAGGGAACTTCAACAATATGATAAAAATCATCTATAAAATACTTATAGCTAACATTATACTTAATTGTAAAAGACTAAATGCTTTCCCTCTAAACCCAGGAAGAAGGCAAGGATATCTGCTCTCATCATTATTATTCAAGATGGTGCTAGAAGTTCTGGCCAGTGCAATAAGGAAAAAAAAAAAAAAGAAAGTCTTATAGATTGGAATGGAATAAATGAAACAGTCTCTATTTACAGATGACATGATTGTCCATGCAGAAAATTTCTGGGAATCTAAAAAAATAAGGTATCGTGCTTTCTTTTTTTTTTTTTTTAAGATTTTATTTATTTATTCGACAGAGATCATAAGTAGGCAGAGAGACAGGCAGAGAGAGAGGAGGAAGCAGGCTCCCCACTGAGCAGAGAGCCTGAAGTGGGACTTGATCCCAGGACCCTGAGATCATGGCCTGAGCCAAAGGCAGAGGCTTAATCCACTGAGCCACACAGGTGTCTTTGTGCTTTTTTTTCTATTGCTTTTCCTCTAAGATCAGAAACAAGACAAGGATGTCTGGTCTCACCACTTTAATTCAACTTAGTAATAGAAGTCCAAGCCACAACAATCAGACAAGAAAAATAAATGAGAGGGATCCAAGTTGGTAAGGAAGAAGTAAAACTTTTACTATTTATAGATGGCATGATGCTATATGTAAAACCCCAAAGACTCCAGCAAAAATACTACTTGAACTGATAAGTGAATTCAGTAGTTGCAGGATAAAAAATAAATATACAGAAATCTGTTACATTTCTATACACTGATAATGAAGCAGCAGAAAGTGAAATTAAGAAAATAATCCCATTTACAATTGCACCAAAATTGTTAAAATACCTAAGAATAAACCTAACTGAAGAGGTGAAAGACCTGTACTCTGAAAACTAGAAAACTTTTGATGAAAGAAATTGAAGATGACCCCCAAAACTGGAAAGACATTCCATGCTCATGGATTGGAAGAACAAGTACAGTTAAAATGTCTATACTACCCAAAGCAATCTACACATTGAATGCAATCCCTATAAAAATATCAACAGCATTTTGAGGCACCTGGGTGACTCCATTGGTTAAGTGGGATTGAGCCCTGCATTAGGCTCTGCACTTAGCAGAGAATTGGTTTAAGGATTCTCTCCTCCCTTTGCCCCTTCCTCTGCTCATGCCCTTTCTTTCTCTTTCTAAAATAAATAAATCTTAAAAATATATATCAATAGCATTCTTCACAAAAATAGAATAATTAATCCTAAAATTTGTATGGAACCACAAAAGACCCTGAATAGCCAAAACGACCTTGAAAAGGAAAGCCAAAGCTGGAGGCATCGTAATTCCAGACTTCAAGTTATATTACAAAGTGGTAGTAATCAAAACAGTATGGTACTGGCACAAAAATAAACACATAGATCCAAGAAACAGAATAGAAAACCCAGAAATAAACCCACAAGTATATGGTCAATTAATCTTTGCTGAAGCAGAAAAAGATATCCAATGGGAAAAAGACAGTCTCTTCAACAAATGGTGTCTGAGCCTTCGGTTCAGTTTATGATCTCAGGGTTCTGGGATTAAGCTCCTGTATCACATCAGGCTCTCTGCTCTGCAGGGAGCCTGCTTCCCCCCTCTCTGTCTGCTTGCCTCTCTGCCTAGTTGTGGTCTCTCTCTCTCTCTCTCTGTCTGTCAAGTAAATAAATAAAATCTTAAAAAAAATAAAATTTAATTTAAAATGACCTATTCTGGAAAATGTTACATCTACACTTAAGAAGAATGTGTATTCTGCTGTTTTCATACCCTTTGCATGATAAATATTTCTCCATCCCTTCATTTTCAATCTGCATGTGTCTTTAGGTCTGAAGTGAGTCTCTTGTAGGCAGCATATAGATGGTCCTTGCTCTTTTATGCATTCCATTACCCTATGTCTTTTGATTGGAGCATTTAATCCATTTACATTCAGAATAATTACTGATGGGTATGTACTTGTTGCCATTTTGTTACTTGTTTTATGATTGTTTTCATAGTTCTCTGTTCCTTTCTTCTCTTGCTCTATTTCCTTGTGGTTTGATGGCTTTCTTTAGTGAAGTGCTTGGATTCCTTTCTCTTTACTTTTTGTGTATCTTTTGCAGGTTTTTGATTTGTGGTTACCATCACCATACATATATAACATCTTATGTATATAGCAATCAATGTTAAATTGATGGTCACTTAAATTAAACCTATTCTAAAAGCATTAAATTTTTACTCCCATCACCCACATTTTATGTATGTGATATCATACTTGATATGCTTTTATTTTGTGAATCCCTTGACTAATTTTCATAGATATAATTGATTTTACTGATTTTGTCCTTTTATCTCTGTACTGGTTGTATAAGTAATTAATCTACTACATTTATTATGTTCACAGTTACCTCTGAAATTTTTCCCTTTCATAATTTTCTTATTCCCGATTATGGCTTTTTCTTTCCACTCAAAGAATTCCATTTAGGGGCACCTTGCTGACTCAGTGGGTAGAACATGCAACTCTTGATCTTGGGGTAGTGAGTTCAAGCCCCATGTTGGGTATAGAGATTACTTTTTAAAAGTTTTTAAGAAAATCCATTTAATGTTTGTTGTAGGGCTGGTTTAGTGGTGATGAATTCCTTTAACTTTTGTTTGTTTGGAAAACTATCTCTCCTTCTATTCTGAATGATAGCCTTGATAGGTGGACTATTCTTCATTGCAGGGGTTTTTTTTGTTTTTTTGTTTTTTTGTTTTTTTTTCTTTTAGCACTTTGGGTGTATCATTCCACTCCCTTGTGGCCTGCAAAGTTCCTGCAGAAAAATCAGCAGATAACCTTATGGTGCTTCCCTTGTATATAACTGTTTTCTTTTTTCTTGCTATTTTTAAAATTCTCTCTTAATCACTACTTTTTTTCTTTGTCATTATTAAATGTCTTGTTATGGACCTCCTAGGGTTGTTTTTTTAAGGGAAAATTTTAGCTATTATTTCTTCAAACAAATTTTCTTCCCCCTTTACTCTCTCTTCTCCTTCTGGGACCCCTACAATGTGAGTGTTATTACACTTGATGATGTCCCTGGGTTCCCTTAATCTGGTCTCATTTTTTATTATTCTTTTTCTTTTTGCTAGTCAGCTTGATTATTATCCATTACTCTGTCCTCCCAGCTGCTGATCCATTCTAATCTACTATTGATTCCCTCTAGTGTATTTTTAATTTCAGTTATTGAGTTCTTCATCTCCAGTTGGCTCTTTTTAATATTTTTAATCTCTTCATTGTGGGTCTCATTGAGATCCTCCACTTTGTTCTCAAGGCCAGTAAGTTCTTATTACCATTACTTTGAATTGTTAATCAGGCATGCTGCTTATCTCCATTTCACTTGCTCTTTTGCTATGGTTTTGTCTTGTTCTTTCCTTTGGGACATATTCCTCTGTGTCTTCATTTATGTAACTCTCTGTGTTTGTTTCCACATATTAGGAAAGGCAGTTACATCTCCTGATCTTGAAAGTAGTGACCTTATGAAGAAGGGTTCCCACAGTGCCCTATAACACAAGTCCCCTCTTTACCAGAACCAGGTGCTTCAGGGTGTCTCCTATGTGGATTTCATGCGCTGAGCCTTGTTTGCCTTCAGTGCAACAAGGTGGCTCACTTGGTCTGTTGTGGGCCAGATTTGATCACTGTGCTGTTAAAGGGCCAGTCTGAGACTGTTGTAGGCTTGTAGTTGGGTGGTGTCAGCAGTTAGATCAGATGCCTATCTATAGCCCATTTGCTGGGGCTACAGTAATACTAACTTGGAAGGTGCTCTTCTTTCCTCATCCCCTGAGAGGCTTTTGTGGGTGGGTGGGCCCGACATCAGGTCAGATGCCTGCTGGGGCTGCAGATGCACTGATCAGCAGGGCACTCTCTCTGCACTGCCACTTAAAAGGTTGGGCTGCTGGGGCTGTGAGTGTACTGGTGTGTGTTGTTATCTTTCCTTCTCCCTAGGGCAGGATTTACTTTGGAGTGCCAGTGGTCTTGCAGGGGCTGCTTGAAGGTTGAGCCAATGGCAGAAGCGCCTTTGGAAGCATTCCTTCCTAGGGGAGGTGGGTTGAATGGGGCAGATCTGCAGGAGAATGTGGGGATGGGTCACATGGTGTTAGGAAGTAGGTCTGACTAGCTAGCCTGGGGTGGTTGAGGGGGAGAGAAAATGGCTCCTGCTAGATCTTTGGTTCTTAGAGAAGTCTCCTGAAGATCCCTGCCCCTCCAGCACACATCCCAGGATTAGTAAATCAACCTCCTTCACCTATACCCTAGGCGCTTTTCAAACTCCTGCTTCTATGCTGTGTCTCAGTGGGGTTCCTTGTTACACTGTCTCTTATTTAAGAGTGGGGACTCCATTTTCTATCACTCTCCAGGCTGTTGATCTTTAAAGCATGTGGAGTTAAGCCCCACTGGTTAGGAAAATTCATGAAGTTAATCACCACTGGTTTTCAAAGCCAAATGTTATGGGGACCCATCTTCCCAGTGCAGATTGCTCATGTCTAGGGTGCCTGATGTGGGCCTCCTTCTCGATTCTTCTGTGCTTCTTTCCTTCTTTCCCTTCTCCATGCTTGTGGTGTCCCTCCTTTTTGTGGTTAGTTTCCCTAGGAGTTGTTTCCCAACCCATCTCTGCTCCTCCTACACTTTTTGATGAATCCTCCTCTCTATGATCAACTGTGGAATGTCTGCTTTGCCACTCTTCAGGTCATTTTCTGGGTTAGATGCACTGATGTGGCTGTTATCTAGGTATGCCCATGAGACAAGGTGAGCTTAGGACCCCACTAGCCCTGTCTTCCCAGAACTTGAGCATCTCTTTTCTTTCTTAAAAAAAAAAAAAAAAAAAAAAAAAAAAAGATTTTATTTATTTATTTGACAGAAAGAGAGACAGTGAGAGAGGGAACACAAGCAGAGGGAGTAGGAGAGGGAGAAGAAGGCTTCCCGCTGAGCAGGGAGCCCAATCTGGGGCTAGATCCCAGGACCCTGGGATCATGACCTGAGCTGAAGGCAGATGCTTAATGGACTAAGCCGCTGTTAAAGCATCTCTTTTCAGTTATTTTGGGTTTATTCCTGAGAGTGGAATTGCTGGATCATATGGTAATTCTATGTTTAAACTTTTGAGGAACCACCAAACTATTTCCACATTGGCTGAACCATTTCACATTCTTACCTATGATATATACAATTGCTTTTTTAAGAAAATGCAATACTTAAATGTAAATCTTACAAAGCATGTGTAAGTCTTATATGCTGGAAACTATAAAACACTGATATAAGAAACCAAAGATCTAAATAAATAGGCATACCATGTTTGCGGGTTGCAAGGCTCAATACAGTAAAGATGTTAATTCTCCCCAGTACAGGTTTAAAATAATTCCTATCAAAATTCCAGCAAGGGGAGCCTGGGTGCCTCAGTCCATTAAGTATCTGCCTTTGGCTCAGGTCATGATCCCAGGGTCCTGGGATCTAGCCCCAGATTGGGCTCCCTGCTCAGCGGGAAACCCGCTTCTCCATTTCCTTCCGCCTGCTGCTCTGCCCTTCTCTCTCTGTCAAATAAATAACTAAATAAATGTATCTTTAAAAAAATCCCAGCAAGATTATTTTTCCAAAATTTATGTTGAAAGTCAAAGGAACTAGAATAGACAAAGCAATTTAAAAAAAAGTTTTAAAGATTTTTATTCATTTATTTATTTATTAGGGGGTGAAGGAAGAACAGAGGAAGAGGGACAAGCAGACTGAGTGCTGAGCACAGAGCCTGATGCAGGGCTTGATCTGACAACCCTGACCTGAGCTGAAATCAAGAGTCGGACTCTCAACTAACAGCCACCCAGGCACCCTAGGTAAAGCAACTTTAAAAAAGAAGAAGAAGATGGGAAGAATCTTCCCAATTTCAAGACTGTATGGTATTGGCAAAAGGATACATACATTTACAAGTGGAACAGAACAGAGAACCCAGAAATAGACCCACACAAAGATGCAAAGGTAATTTAATGGAGTAATGAAGGGAAAATAACCTTTAACAGGTGGTGCTGGAGAAGCAGCTGGACACCCAGTCAACAACGAAGAAAGAAAGAAAGAAAGGAAGAAAGAAAGAAAGAAAGAAAGAAAGAAAGAAAGAAAGAAAGAGAAAAATTAACCTTAACTCAAGTCTCCTACAAAATCTAACTTGAAATGGATCATGGACTTAAATGTCTGACATAAAATCATAAAACTTTTAGGGAGAAAAATCTTTGAAATATAGGGCTTGTCAAAGAGTTCTTAGATTTACTACAAAAGCATGATTTGTATAAGGAAAATTTGATAAACTGGACTTCATCAAAATTAAACCCTCTGTTCTGTGAAGGATCCTATTAAAAGAAGCAAAAACAAGCTAGGAGTGGGAGAAAATATTTGCAAACCACATATCTGACAAAGGACTGGCATCTAGAATACATAAAGAATTCTCAAAACTGGATACTAGAAAAGCAAACAATCCTTTTAGAAAATGAACAGAAGATGTGAAGAGACATTTCACCCGAGAAGAGATAACAGATAGCAAATAAAGCACATGAAAAGATGTCCAACATCATTAGCAGATTAAAACCACAATGATATATCGCTATCAGGACCCACCTATCAGCGCGCCTAAAATAAGACATTGTGACAACATCAAATGCTGATAAGGGTGCTATGAAGCCAGAACACTCACACATTGTTGCCAGGAATGTAAAATGATACATCTACTCTGGAAGACAATTTGGCAGTTTCTTAAGAAACTAAATTTGTGGGGGCATCAGGGTGACTCAGTCTTTGGAGGATTGGACTCTTGGTTTTGGGTTAAGTCATGATCACATGGTCATGAGATGGAACCCTGCATTGGGGGGAGGGGGGTCCTGTGCTCAGTGGGGAGTCTGCTTGAGGGGCAGAGGGAGAATCAGACTTTCCATTGAGCAGGGAGCCCAATATAGGGATCAATCCCAGGACTCTGGGATCATGACCTGAGCCAATGTCAGTCAATTAACCAACTGAGCCACCCAGGGGCCCTTGATTTTTTATTTTGGCTGGGGTCCTGATCTCACTGTTGGGAGCCTGAACTCTCTGGGGCTGGGCACTGGGCATGGAGTCTGCTTAAGATTCTCTCTCTCGCTCTCCCTCTGCCCCTCCCCCACCTCTCTCCTTGTCTTAAAAAAGAGAAAAAAAGAAGCAGCTAAACATGTAATTACAGTAAGACCCAGCAGTTGCCCTCCTGGACACTGTTACATTCACATAGCAATCTGTATGTGAATATCTACAAGAGATTTCTTCATAATAGCCCCAAACTGGAAAAACTCAGATGTCCTTCAGCATGTGAATGGTCAAATAAATCATAGTGATCTGTGTGGTAATGCAATGAAATACCACTCAACAATAAAAGGGAATGGACTATTGATATATGTCATGACCTTGAATATCCAGGGAATTATGCTGAGTAAATAAAACCAATCCCCAAATGTTACATACATAGATCCTGTATGCTTCTATTTATATAACATTCTTCAAATGACAAATTATAGAAATGGGGGACAGATTAGTGGTTGCCAGTGACTAAAGGGGAAGCACTGTGGTATAAAAGGGCGACATGAGGGATCTTGGTGATGATGGAAATGTTCTGTATCTTGACTGTATCAGGGCCAACAGCCTGGTTGTGATCTTACGCTATGGTTCTGGAATATGTTCCCACTGGGAGAAATCTTGTTAAGGGTGAATGGATCCCTCTGCATTATTTCTTCCAGCTGCATGTGAATTTGTAATTATTGCAAAGAGTTGAAGGAAAAACAAAAAATAACTGTGTATTTTTTTAAAGTGATGGAATTAGCAAAGAACAGGAGACTGTTCAAAATGACCAAGAAAACTAGAAATAGAACCAAAATTCTTAGAAAGGAAAAACATTGTTAATATTAAGAACTGGAGTGGATGCTGTATTGTTTCCTAGTGTCACTGGAACAAATTACCACAAATTCAGTGGCTGAAAACAACAAGAATTTATTTTCTGACATTTCTGGAGGTCAGGAATCTGAAATGTCTCACTGTGCTAAAATCAAAGTGTCAATAAGACTGTTCCTTTGGAGGCTCTATGGAAGAATCCATTTTGTTGCCTTTTCATCTTCTAGAAACGCCCTTAGTCCTTGGCTCAGAGCCCTGTTCCTCCAACTTCGAAGCCAGCAACATCAGGCCAAATTCTTCTCTGCTTACCATCTTTTTGATTCTTCTTTTTCTGCCTCCCTCTTCCATGTATAAGGACCCCTCTAACTACATTGGACTCACCTGGTTAATCCACTATAATTTTCCCATTTTAAGGTTAGCTGATTAGCACCCTTAGTTCCATCTGCCACCTCCTTTCTGCTTTTGCCATATTCACAGTTTCCAAGTATAGGCCATGGACATGGAAGGTGGCGGGGCTGGGGGTGGGATGGGGTGTAGGTATTACTCTGCCTACCACAGATGGGTTAAAGAGCTGATTCAAATACTTGCAAAATAATTGCTGAATGGAAAGACAGGAATGAGGAGGTTACTCGGAATGCAGCCAGAGAAACAGGATATGGAAAATAGGAGAGTTTAAAAGCCATGAAAGATAAAATTCAGAATCCTAGAAGGAAAGAGTATTTTTTAAAAATATTATTTATTTATTTATTTATTTATTTAACAGAGAGAGAGCTCATAAGTAGGCAGAGGGGGAGGCGTTGGTGGGGGACAGGCTCCTTGCTGAGCAGGGAGCCCAGTGCGGGAGGGTGGGGTGGGGGGCTCAATCCCAGGATCCTGAGACCATGACCTGAGCTGAAGGCAGAGGCTTAACCCACTGAGCCACCCAGGCGCCCTGGAAAGAGGGTTTTTGTAATTTTTCTGTCAGAGGTTAATATAAGGGTAAACTGAAAGAATTAGCGTCTTTATTGTCTTCATTTTGGTGTTTACAAGTTGCCCTTTGTATCCCATCAATTTTACATTTGCAAAGTTTTACTTTTGAGTTATTAACGTACTTTCTCAGAAGGCAGCCTTTGGTAGGAACTTAAATATTCAAGAGCATTTGTGGTTACAAGACTGAACGCATTTTAGTGTGAATGAAACCTTATAGAATCAGTATGTCTGTGCAGACCTTCCCTTTTTAAACGTTAAAAATTAAAACGTTTAAAAATATTTTATTGGGGAAATTTATTAAAATTTATTTTATTGGGGAAATCACTGATTAATGTATACAGTATAAAATGTACACTGCCAAGAACAGATTTAAGAACAGGAAGAAAGCCTTAGATTTTTATAAAAGTATAAATCGAAGTAAATGCTCTGTTGTAAAGTTTGATTACTTTGAGCTCCTTTTTAACCAGGCGCACGTGTCCCACTTTAACAAGTTGCACCATGGCACCCACGCTCCGCCTCTGGTTGCAGGATCGGGGATGGTACTTTTAAGGGGACTGGCTGGCCTGCTGGGCTTCAGGCCACCGTGGCCCAACTGGCGCCTTTAGTTCCCAGGCGTGTCACCTCTGAGCGAAGGCTCCCGCCCGCTCACTGGGCCCTGCACGGTGGTCGGCTGCTCGTGCTCAGGCGGGGAGTGCCCCTTGGGGCTCCCGGCCACTTTCCGCGCGCCGCGTCTCCCGACTGCCCGCGAGTCGGCGGCCCCAGCGCCGACCCCGCCTCGTCCGCCCGCACCGCCTCCGCCCCTCGGCGCTGCCAGCCCAGGCGAGAGGGCTCGACCGGCAATGCCCTCCCGGCCAGTTCCCGTTCCGGGCCGGGGCGCGGCCGCTCCTGCTCCCAGCCTCCCGCAGCTGCCAGTGCCGTGAGCTCCTCGGCCTCGGCGCTGCCCCGGGTCTCGGTACTCCTCGGTCCCCGCGCTCTCGGGCCTCGGTGCTCCTCGGTCCCCGCCGCTCTCGGGCCTCGGTGCTCCTAGGTCCCCGCGCTCTCGGGCCTCGGTGCTCCTCGGTCCCCGCGCTCTCGGGCCTCGATGCTCCTCGGTCCGCGCTCTCGGGCCTCGGTGCTCCTCGGTCCCCGCGCTCTCGGGCTCCTCGGTTCCCGCGCTCCGAACTTCCGCTCGCTCTGGTTCCCAGCTGCTGCGAGGTCTGCACACGTGGAGCCCAAGTAAGTTCCAGCGACTGGGGATGGTCGCACCAGGAAGAAGTTTCCTGGGGTCCTGGGCGCTGCTTGCGGGGAGGCGCAGAGAGGAGGGATCCTGTTTGTGGGCGGAATGCAATATTCCCCCTGGAAGAGCTCCGGGTGGGACAAGGAGGAGAAATGCAGTTTGAGGAATGCAGGAAAAGTTCAAACGGATCAACTTCGGCGTCTGCGGAATCACTGATCCCTCGTTAGGGGATTTCTAAATCCGGCTTGCGACTTAGAATGCCCCGTCCGCATCCCAGACCAATTACATCAGAATTCCTTGTGGTAGGACCCAGGCCTCTAGAGCGTTTGACCTCCCCAGGTGATTCCATTGTGCAGCCAGGGTTAGGAAAAACCAATCCCCAAATAAAGGATGGCTGCCAAGGAAGGTGGAAAGACCGCAGGCAGGGACGTTGATGGAGTCCAGCTGCAGACGGATCCCGCTGCACCCGTGTCCTGCGTGGTCTTGGGGACCCGGCAGCGGGCTTCCATCCGGCTTTCTGAGCCGCAGAAAGGGGAATGAGACTGCTTGGCAGGGTGAATAGCGTGTTCAAAAGAACCTCGTGTATTCGCACAGTCTTTTGGCCCATTGTGAAAAACAAGGACTGCCGGATCCTTATGATTTCCCCCCTGGTTCTGCATTCCAGAAGATGACACCATTGCTGCATTGACATGAAATTGGGGGAAACCGTACACTCATGGCCTCAACAGCTTCTGGGTGATCTGCTTTAAGGGGGAGGCCAGGTGTGTTTGCCACAGGGTTTCCTTCTGAAAGCCTTCCATGTGGGTTATACCATATCCAGCAAAGGGTAATCCTACTGTGAATATGAGAGGATTGAATTTCCTAGGATGGACCCTTCCTCATCTGGGGGAGGGGGAGATGTTGGGGCCAAGTAGCTATAACGCCAGAAGCAAGGCCATTGGACAAGACACAGACTTCTACCGAGTGTGCAGGGCAGATTAAAAAAAATAAAAGTGTATTTGCAACAAACAACAGCCCAGAGGTAGAAGAAAGGACTTTTAAACGTTTTAAGAAGAGTACTTTTAATTTTCGTGGAGTGGAGAAAGAAGTTCAGCGCTTTGGAGTCCATCCAACCTGGACCCAAATTCAGATTCTGTCACTTCTGTGCTATGTGCCCCTAGGTAAATTACCGGAAAACTGAGGATAAAAATAGTAACTCTGTCCTGGGAATAAAATAGTTAAATGAGATAATGTGTAGCAAATGGCAGGTGCTCTGTGACCTGTGGTTATTTGTGTCTGACACCTATTTTCTTAATGCAGCCATGAAGGGGGGTGGGGAGATACTTGTCCAGAAATTGTCTCCCTCAACATTCCGCTGTTCTTCTGCCCTGCTAAGGGGAGGGTTTCTTCCCCCTTGGACCTCGGGCTGCTTTGAGGTCTGGAATCTCAAGCCAGCAGTTCCCCCGCACCCTTTGCCCCCAGGGCTAATTGAGGGCTCTGGAATAGAGCTTTACTCCACACGAAGGGAATGAGTTTCTTGACAAAAGAAAGCAGTCCTTAATCTTGAGACTTTTCCACTCAGCTGCTGCAGAGACAAAAAATGGGCTCCTGAGAAAGCTGGGTTGTCTGTAGGGTTTCAGACACACTCGTGGGCACATACATGTGGCTCTCCTGCTGGCAGCGTCCCCATACAACACGCAGGCTGCTCCTGTTTTTCCTCTTGATTCTTGGCCTAGGGACAGTGAATTGTTCTTCAGTGACCAAGAACAGTCAGGAATTTTGGGAAGGGGAACCCAGATCCTAAAATGGTCATTGCCAACATCCCGGCTGGAACTTTCACCCTGGGACCTGCTCTGTGTGTCACCATCAGGATCACTTACAGTAACAGAAGCACTGTTTAGACATCAGTAATATAAACAGTGATGTCGTGTAAAAATTAAGATCAAGTGTTTTCGCAGTATATGTGCAATCGCTGATTTTTGCTTAAACATGCATATCAAATTCTTGTCTCTTTTTATCCGAAGAAAAGAGTTCAGTATTTCTTCAAACTCTAAGTCTAGGATTTGAGGTCTAAGTTACCAATTTATTTTACGATTCTCTTTTGGGAGGATTTTAGGCAAGATGAAATTAGAAAAGTTAAAATTTTCCTTGTGCTGAATTTTTGTCATGCAGAAGCTGTAGACATTTGGTTCTTTTCTAGAAGTCCTGGGCAAGGTCAAGTTGGGCAAAGTCCCACACAAAGGGCCTCCTTTCATCCATCCACAAAGTCTGAATTTGTTTGGAGGAAAAGTCTTTGATGCATCAAATGCTCATTGAGAGCAAGGGTTTTTTCCAAACTTGCCTCTTCTAGTAAGCAGTGAACAGTCACTGCCATTTCAATTAACTTATGGTTTTCACCCAGTGCTGTAAAGTGTGTCAAAGCAAGGCTTCCTGGCTGGAATTCTTTTTCTTGTGTTTTATCTAGAATGGCCACAGACCAAACTGTGGGCAGAGCTTATGTCGCAGAGATGGTCAAGCTAGTCTCGCCACCACTCCTGCCTTTGCCCTGCCCCGGCCTCTGATGCCAGCCACATCTGGGGGAATGACAGTCTGAGAGCATCCTGGCGCTCTAGTGCTGTCGCAGGGACCAGCTGCTGTAAAGCGAGCAAAGAAATTTTGTGCTGCACTTCATTAAAATCCGAAGGATGGTCTAGTAAACTGCCATTTTGGACTTTGTTAGACCGGGTAGTCCTTTTCCTCTAAATTAGAGAGAACTATAGTTTAAAGGACTAATAAAGAGATCATCCTAAGGGCCCCAGTAATTGCAAAGTGAGCACCAGATTAGCTTCAGGTTTTAGTAGGTCCATATTTAATTTATTCATTCATTATTCATTCATTCATTTAAAGTAGGCTCCGTGCCCAGCATGGAGCCTGGCATAGGGGCTTGAACATCAACTCCCAAGATCAAGACCTGAGCTAATATAAAGAGTGAGACCTTTATTTGTTTATTTGTTTTTTTTTTTAATTTTATTAGAATAAGAGAGAGAAAACACAAGCAGGGGGGAGGGGTAGAGGAAAAAGCAAACTCCCTGATGAGTAGGGAGCCCTACATGGGACTGGACCCCGGTATCATGACCTGAGCCGAAGGCAGATGCTTAACTGACTGAGCCACCCAGGCTCCCTAGTATGTTGGTATTCTAATAAAACATAGTATTCTAATAAAACACTATATTCTGTTTCAGGATGTTGGTAGTTGCCCTCTTTCTGTGTCTTTGTCACCAGGCAGGTGAGGGGCAGAATACAGTTGGGAGGACTGTAGATATTTTCAGAGCCACATGCAGCTGGGTAGGGCAGTCATGCATAGCTGGGGAAAATCCTTCCATGGCAGAAGAGCTGTGAGTGGATGACGATTTACTGGAAAAAAGCAGTTGTGTTGTTCTAATTACCAAAAGGTTAATTTGTCTCATGACTAAGAACTCCCCGTGCTTGATTTGAACAGATCCCCCCAGTTGCTCCTTATGACCCCCAAACCAAACCTTCTAGAAGGAAGTTGGTGGAAAGCTAGGCTTTTCTTTGGGGATGTCCTTACTTCATACAGTTCGTGACAGTGGGCTCTTTCATTGGGATGGAGCCACTCATGGACCCCATTTATCAAGGAAGTGTTTTACAGTTAATAGGGATTCAGGCACATCGATGGTTTCAATTAGAGATATGCCATCTGGAACAAATACGGACAGGCAGGACAGAAATGGAGAAAAACTATGGAACTCATAGCTCAAGCTCCTGCCTTATTCCTTAACTGTGTGACCTCAGCCAAGATCTTGAACCTCTCCAACCCTGTGTCCTCCTTTGTCCAATAGTTACAAGCAATCTTTCTTTACCGTGGTTTTGAGTATTTGATGAGGTAATGGATGTACAGTGCTTAGCACACCACCTGGCTTTCAGGAAATGGCAATTATTATGATACTGACGATGAAGATTGTTTGGGTTGGAGCGTTGGTCTTGCCCTGTTTGAGCTGTGTGGCTTTGGATAAGGTACCGAGCCTCAGTGTTTATCTCTGTAAAATGGGGAAAAACTCTACCTACCTGATAGGATTGATTTGGGCTTGATGAAATGGCGATACACCTGATTCAGTAGACCCTAAGTAGTGCTAACACTTACACAGATTTACTTACATGGATTTACTGTGCACAACCCTGATCCCCCAACCCTCTGGGCTAGTTATCATTTCCCCATTTTACAGAGGAGATTGCTAAGGCACAATGAGATGAAATAAGTAGTCTGAAGTCAACATATAGTAAACGCTGCACCTGGGATTTGAAGCAGGACCCTGTTACCACACCCCACCACCCCCACCCCCTGCAAGCAGAGCTCCACGAGCGCCCCTCCCTCTGCTCCCCTCCTCTACTTCCCCATGCTCACCTCCTGTCCTTGAGGAACTGTTTCTCACACAGGGCCCCAGCTCCCAGAGAACTTCCTGCTTATGAAGTGAAAGTGGGACTCCTTCCCCACCCTGGATCTGCAGCTTTTAAATCTTACCCATTGTCCGCCGGCAAAGCTGAGATCCACTGGGTGTGATGGGGGTTGGGGGGCCCTGACACTTGCCTGGACTGCTGTTCTTCGAATGGGTTATGGTGTTCATTTGGAGAAACCCGTCCTCTTCATGCATGGAGATTGTTAGCCTGGGTGTGATAAAACCTGCCTTCCCCCAGACCGTTGTGCGGGGTACTTGGAGAGACAGAAACGAGGCCTGGAAGTTCCAGATGGAGCTGAGGTGGGCACAACAGTATTTAAAGGATATCCCGTTGAAAGTGCAGGGCCCGTTCCCAGTAGACTGCCTTTTCAGACGTTTCTTACTTGTCTTCCCTCTTCTGGCAATCTTCCAGATTCCTCAAATCTGGCCTGAGCCAGCACAGCATGGGCTGGATAAGCAGGTTCTCCATCGAGGGCATTGTGGACGCTTTGGCCTTTCAGGGAATGAGGTGGCAGCTGTTTCTCTGGCTTTCCTCTGGGTGTGAAGTGCTTTGCTGGCCTGCCAGCCTGGTGTGGAGGGCTGTTAGGAAGCTCTTTGTAGCTCCTGGTTCCTTCTGGCTCATGGGGCCTTCAATTCTTCAACACATTAATTCAACAGATATTATCACAAGACCTTGCCAGTGCCAGGAGTCTCTGAAAATGTTTGGGAGACCGCAGTGAATGAAACAGACCCAGCGCCTGGCCAAAGGGAGTTGGCAGGCTAGCAGAGGAGGAAGGGGTGGGACATCCGTACATAGTTCGGGAACTGGGCTAAGTGCTGTAAGTGAAAACAACAGCATGTCAGGAGACAGAATATCAGAGCTGGACTAGGATTCAGGAAGTCTGGGATATGCCTTTCCAAGAAAAAGCCTTTCCGATCAGGACTTGGGATGAAAAGAAGTTAGAGCGTCCCAGACACAGAGAACGGCGTGTTTGAAGGCTCAGAGTCTGGAAAGCATCAGGTGTGCTGGTGAACGTGCAGAGAGAGCTAAAGAATGAACCGAACTCAGGCCAACCAGAGCCTTCTGGGCTGGAAAGGATTTGGGATTTTATTCTAAAAGACAGAGGCCTCGAGGAGATCGTCTCTCCCCCTGCCTTTTCTGTTCATAATCTGTAAGAAAAAGATAATTAGCAACCCCTATTTGTTAAGCTTTATGAACCTTGTCTTAATGTGTGAGACAATTCTGGAGACAGAAATGATGGTTTTCAATATCTAGATGAATCAACGAAAGCTCAGTATAAAGTCAAAGAGGGCTGAGCCAGGAATTGGAGCACCAACTCTGTGGTACTCTGGGGCCGATGTGTAAATGCATGTGGACCTCCTAGGCCCCAGCATCCTTCAGCAAGAGCCTCTGTGGGTGGGTGCTGGTGGATTCCAGTCCTTTCTAGCTCCTTAGGAACAGGAACAAAAGGCCTTGAAGAGCAGAGGTTCTTCAGGAGGGTGGTTGTCCGAGCATTCACGTCTGCAGGAGCAAAATGCTGGGAATCCCATCCCCCCAGCCAAGGGCAGTTTTTCGTGCTGGACTGCTGTCCCTCTGGCTTTTGCCCAAAAGTCCTGAAAGAGGTGCCTTCTCCACCCTGTTCATCAAACAAGGAAAATGGCACACATTTAAAAGGCACAGGGTTTGGAAAAAAATTCTTCCTTTGGAGCTTTCAGGTCACAGAAAAGGCCTCCAAACCAGAAGGGGCCGAGACCTCACCATGGCATGCCAGCTTGCTTTGGGGGGTCTGCACTGTCCCCTTTCTCCATGCTCCTGTGATGCTGTCATGAGGTCACAGAGTGAGGGACCGTGGCAGGCCAGGTGTATTTTGGCTGGTGAGTGGGTCTGTACCCTAAGATCGGGCACACTGGGTGAGGCCTCTGGAGGTCCCAGGCCCTGAGTGTTGCTGCCTCTTGGGCGAACTTGGCATCTTCCCAACCTCTCAGCACCCCTCAGGGCCACCATGCATACATCCCAGATACCCTGTGTCTGGGCTCCAGGTAGATTTGTGTCCCGGGTGGTTCTGACTGTGGCTGCACATTCAAGTGGGGGTGAGTAAGAGTCTCGAGCTAAGTGTTTTGGCCAGAAGTCAACAGTGTTTATTTACGCAAGGTCAAGTTTCAACTCAAGCCTCTGAGGTGACGAACATATTCTGTTCTAACAGAGTGCCTTTCCTTTGAGAAGCCCCAGACACCTTCTGTGTTGGCTCTCAATGCCATCTCCAGATGTCCTGGGGCTTCCGGAATGGATACCTTCTTCCGCCTACAGACTCAAACCCACTTACAGAGTTCCAGATCTGCGTCTCTGATTCGAGGCTCTGTTGGCTTTCTTTATTGAGCTATTTCTGTTCACTGGCCCCTCAGAGATGAATACCAAGCAGGGGGCATTTTGGAACTTTGGTGTTCAAAACCTGGATAACACTAGGAAAATATCCATCAACACTTGCACATCAGCCCCATAAGGCATCGTGGGGGACATTGTCACAAAGCATATGTGATTTTGTGCCGAAATTATGCATAGACCATGCCCTGAAGTTGCGAGCTGAGCTCTGATTGAAATTTTTAAGGCAGCAGATCATATAAATGCCTTCAAGCAAGAGAAAGTACTGGTGCCTGCAAATCTGAGTTTATCCGCTAATAAACTTAGCAAGTGACCTCCCCTAAGTGAGAGTGTGGACTCTGGAAATCCACAGTCATTCAGTGCATGTTAACAAAGCCCCAGATCTAAGCTGGGCTTTGTGCCCGATCCATTCACTCCATTCCGTTCTCTGGCAGCCTCTGTGTTCTAGAGCTTCGGTGATGAACCAGATAGGCACCATCCCTCAGTCAGATGCTGGGCCTCAGGGTGAGCCAGACTGAAGTCCTAGCCTAGTCTCCCTTCTTGGCCGTGATAAGTGCTTACGGTGGGACCAGTGCTGTTCTGAACACCGTGTGTGTGTTCGCGCATTGAACCCTCTCCGTGGTCTTAGGCCATGGGAGCTATTATTATCTGCACCTTGCAGGTAAGAAGACTGAAGCTCAGAAGGGTGGTGTGGTGTCCTTTGTCCAAATCACACAGCTGGTGATGCGAATCAGATAAGCTGGGTTTAGAGTCTTGGCCCTTCCCTGTCACTGTGAAGGGAGAAGTCAGAAAAGGGAAAACACCTCTGCTCCGAGAGAAATGGGAATGAAGTACTGTAGGAGTTCCCAGCAGGAACTGCTTGGGGGCGAACAGGGTGAAGGGGCCTTAC
The DNA here is from genome assembly GCF_002288905.1 of Enhydra lutris kenyoni. Classification (NCBI taxonomy): domain Eukaryota; kingdom Metazoa; phylum Chordata; class Mammalia; order Carnivora; family Mustelidae; genus Enhydra; species Enhydra lutris. The sequence goes on along the minus strand of NW_019154100.1, from coordinate 30,158,564 downwards.
CCTTCCCCATTTGGACAGGTGTCCGTCCCTGCTGGAGAGTGTGGTGGGGGAGGGGATGAACTGCTGCAGCCCAGGCTGCTCTTCTGACCAGAAGTACACAGAAGAAGCATTTGCCTCCTTGCCAGGAGATCTGGGTTCTGGTTGACCCACCCTGCCCTGGGCCTCAGTTTCCTCATCTCTAAAATGGGGACATTGACCAACATTATGTTCCAGTTTGGAAGTCCGTGGTTCCAGCAGAGAAGGGAGGGGCTGGCTCTGCGTGCATTCCCCACAGGGTTTCTTGACCAGAAGGTTTGACTCTGAGGCATGTGTGTCAGACATTTGACTTCCCAGAAGGTCCGGACAGTGTGATGGGATGTCTGCATTTCATCAGCGTCCCTCCCGTCCCAAGTGCTTACATCAGCTGGGGCTGCATTCCTTCCTTCGTAGGCAGTGATTCCGTGTCTGTATCTGGAATCCTGTGGCGCTTTCACAAGAAAGGAAGATAGAAACCCTAATAGATGGAAGGAGAGGAGGAGGGGGAGGAAGAGACGGGAGATTAGGAGACACTGACTGACTTCTGCATCTGCTTTGAAATTCTGAGGGATTAAGGGCTTTCAGATACTTACAGTAAATGAGTGTTAATGGAGCTCAATCGCTTCAAAGAACTGTAGCCTCATCCATCTGCTCCATTTTTCTCCAGAGACAACTGTCAGTAGTTTTCTGGTATGACAGAGGCAAACAGGAGTCGGCTTGTTTTCCAGGATTAGAAATTAAAAATAAAGAAGAAAAATGAAACAACAGCAAACCCGAGAGAGAGAGAGACATAGACCCATTAAAGAACAGCAGCTTGTGCTTCTCTCCTGTAAGAAGCCTGGGAGCGTAACTGAACTCGAGTTTTTTGGATCATGCAGCAGGGAAAGTGGGAGCCAATTTGAGCAGACCCATTGTGTGTGTTCTCTGCACCGCTTTACCGATCTTGTGTGGAAATATGCCGGGCACTCGCTTTCTGTGAGATTGCCATTGGGATGGGTGAGTCCTCCCACTTGTCATGCACCTTGAGTATCCAGGTGCTTCAAGCCAACACACACAGTATAATGATCTTCATCATTTTAAAACTGGTCTGAGGAGGCTGTGGATCCTGGTCACCAAAATGAATCTCAACCCAAGAGAGGAGAGATTTCTTTGAGGAAATCCAGATCTGACCCTCCCTGCTCATGGGCGTGGGGGGCAGGGTTCAGGCTTTGCTGGGGCTTACCATCAGGTTGTCAGGGTCTATTCTGATTGATGTTTTATAATCCGGGTAATATCTCTGGAGTAGGCAGGGAATGGTGACTTCACTGAACTCCTCTTAAATCTGAATTCAATAACTACCTACCAGTTGTCTGTTACCTGACGTCAGTGACTGATCTCTGTGGTCCAGGTCTGTGGCAGTGAGAGTTTTAGACACCCATATTGTGCATGGCAGCCTGGGGCTCTGCTGGAGATGGTGTTCACTGGTTAGACCTTCATGGTCAGAAAGAATCTAAAATGATTTCGTTGGTAATACCTTTTGGGTGGGAAGCAGATATTGGGTGGGAAAATCTGAGGTCCTTTTGGCATCGTCCATCAAAGTGAAAGTATCACTGGGAGTCAAAGCACTCCCCAGAAGGGACTTGAGCTGGTATTTTAAACTGTGCGGAGGTTTGTGCTACATGAAAGGAAGGGAAAAAGATTAAAGGAAATGAAGTATTTTGTAATCATGGAGCATTTCTTCAATAAGGTATTGCTTGAGGTCCTAAGATTGAAAAAAATCTACCTGAAAGTCAGTTTTGCTGATTGTTTTGCTCTGTAATTTTTGTGTGAAGATTATTGATATTTTCACTTTAGATTCCTTCTTTCAAACCAGACTTAGTGGCGATACCGTGAGTGGACAGCCTCCTACCAAATGGAAGGCAAAATAAAACTGTTTCCACCCACAGACCTGTCAGCTTGACTGTGATATTTCACCAAACTAAAAGGAGCATTTCATTTATTCACAGGTGTGCGGAAAGAATTCTACTGTCCCATCTGAATTCGTTTGGTTTCAGCGAAGTGTCATTGCATTTCATGGGGACGGGGCCTTTCTGTCTAGGGGGATGGGCTTTTTGAGTTGAAAGCCAGAGGTCCTTCAGACAAAGTGATTGCTGAGAATGTTTCACTGACCTGTCTCAAAATGGCCAGAGATGCTCTGATGAGTAACAAGGCTCTAAAGTGGGGCTCCTGGGTGGCTTAGTCAGTTTAGCATCTGACTTTTGGTTTCAGCTCGGGTTGTGATCTCAAGGTCATGGGATCAAGCCCCACATCAGGCCCCATGCTCAGCCTGGAGTTGCCTTGGGTTTCTCCCTCTCCCTTGGCCCCTCCCCACCACATGCATGCATGCGTGCGCACTCTCTCTCTAAAATAAGTAAGTAAATCTTTAAAAAAAATAAGATGAAAAGGCTCTAATGTAACTTTAAATTATGCAAGTGTATATTCTTTTTCTGAAAAGTTAAAACATTACAAATAAAGTACTATGAAATACTGATGCCCTCCTTCCCTGTCCAGAAGTAATCTCTATTCTCATAGAGTATGTCCTCTCCCAGGTAGTTTTCTTTGCATTTATGTTTATAGATGTATGCTAGTAGAAAATATAGTGTTTTGTGTGTCTCTAGGGCAGGGGATGTGAGCGAGTTATATAAATGTTACATCTCTATTTCTGTCAGCAACTTGCATTTTTCAAGGAATGCTATGTCTTGAAGATCATCCTGTGTTAGTACATATAGCTCCGTCATACTGTCTTTCATCGCTGATGATGGTTCGTACCTGACCGTCCTGACCGTCGGGGTGACGGTGGCCAGGCTGAGGTGCAGTGGTTCTGGGGCTGGTAGGATGACAGGGTGTGGGACTATAGCAAGCAGACGCGGCCGCCTTAGCCCCAATCAAGAGTATGCGTGACTTCCTTGTGTGTCTTCCCCCTCTTTAATACATTAGTATTTTTTAAATAAGTGACTGTGAGCCAGAGGCAAGCAGAGAATGGTGTGTTATTTTAATTAAACTCTTAATAACTGGAGTCGATGTTATGGTTCCCAAAAAATGACTATAGCGGCTTATCTCGGCTTATCTTTACTAGAGGTGGTCTTTAATGTCACGGGATTTTGTCTTAGAGAAACTGGTGTCTCGTGAAGGGAGGGCGAGGGCCGTGGTGTGCCTCCTCTCCACCTCCAGCCAGCTATCTGGCCTGTGACAACTCCCTGCACCCCGCTGGACCTCAGTTTCCTAACGTGCTGTATCCTTTTCTTGCCCCAAAGCATGGTATCTGTCAGGCTGGGCTCGGTTACAGGTAATCCCCAGATCTCAGCAGCTCAGACCACAGAGGTCTGTGTCTTGCTCACACTGTGCCCATCCTCACTGCCATGACTTCCGGGCCCAGGCGGACGGAGCAGCTGCCATCTTGAAGGAGCTGGTCAGAGCGTCAGAGGAAGACGAGTGGCAGGCTGACACCCGCTGCCCCGAGGCCAGGAGCTTCCCGCCCAGAGTAACTCCTGCCACTTCTGTTCACATTTCGTGAGTCCAAGCAAGGGACTTCAAAGGGAAACAGAAGTGTAACCCTGCCTGGTACCTAGGAAGAGAGTCCAAACTGTTTGGTTTTAAAAGATTTTATTTATTTATTTATAAAAAATTTTATTTATTTTTATGAGAGAGAGCGAGTGAGAACGAGCAGGGGTGAAGGGCAGAGGGAGAAGCAGACTCCTCCCAGAGCAGGGAGCCTGACAGGAGGCTCGATCCCAGGACACTGGGATCATGACCTGAGTAGAAGGCAGATGCTTAACTGACTGAGCCACCCAGGTGCCCTAAAGATTTCATTTTTAATCAATCTCTACACCCAGCGTGGGGCTTGAACTCACGACCCCGACATTAGGAGTCGCATGTTCTGCTGACAGAACCAGCCAGGCGCCCACGAGTCCGAACTATTTAGTGAGCCACCTACTTCTGTCACTGTGCTGTTTTGCGAGGAAGCAGGAGGCAAGTCTAAACTGTTCCATGGTCCGTGAAATCCTATCTCATACGCTGATCCTCTCTCTCTACGTACAAAACCATTGACCTTTTTGTTCCGGTAGCCTCCCAGGTTTCCAGAGAGCAGCAGCCTGTTTGGGAAACTCACATTTCGAGAAATGAACAGAAGTTGGCAGTAGGGGGACAGGGGAGGGTGGTGGCAGGTGGCGAGGGGGGTCATCTTAAGTGCAGAGGCTCGGAGCCCTGGCCGGATTCCAGAGCACCTGGTGCCAGCCAAGCTGGCTTTGTTTTTGCTCGTGTTTGTATTTGTTTCCGGTCTCCATGTGGTAAGTGTCCGCAGCAGAAATGCTTGCAGAATGGCAGAATGGCCTGACTCCACAGAGCTCACCCTTGAGAACCCTCTGGGCTATAACGCTAAGTTAGCCTCTGCTGCATTGTTCAAGAATGCTTGAGGGACTAGGCCTCAGATCTGTTAAGGATCTTGTATTACAACACCAATTTGTGGAAAGCTGTGTCCTTTACTCTGAAATTGCTCTCTTTCAGGCCCAGGATGAATGATGATTCCCAGCAACTGGGTGTCTAAGAAAAGAGAGAAATCATGAGGTCATTATAGAGGACGGGAAATGATTTTCTTGAGGTTTTTGTTCTTGATCTAGGCCATGTCAGTAGGGATGGAAGCCAGATTCTCTTTGCTCATCCTGGAGGTTGACATTCATAGCTATACTCTGGGCTGGGTGACCTCTGCACCCCGGCTTTGCTGGGTGATTCTGCACAGAGCAGAGCTGCTGCTGAGCGGACGTGTTTACCAGCATCTAACTCAGTGTCTCAGAGATAACACTGAGGCTCTCTCTGTTCAGAGAGGTTTATTATAAAGATGTACGGGAGAAGGGGTGGCACCCTTGGGTGGCCGAGGAGACTGGGTCCCTCAGCAATGGGCTACCTGGACCGAGCACTTGTGTGCTGGGGTTTATTGGGACTCAGTGCATCTCACATTCTAAGCACATGACGCTGAGGTCTCCACTCTCTGGCAGGCCTGCTCCTAAGAGACAGGGGTTCTAAGCACTAGTCCTGGTCACCTCAGCCACAGAGGGCTCCGGCTAGGCAGAAGGAAGCCTGGTGGGGAGATGCAGCCTGGTGTTCTGGCTTCGTTGCTCTCTTGGTGCGCTCACCACACTTGAAATCTCTTTCTCTGTCCATCTGTCCTGCCAGATTATAAACTCTGTGACTTTGGGAAGATCGTTAACCTCGTGTGCCTCCATTTCCTCATTTGTAAGTCAGCAGTAACAATGACCTCTGCCACCTAGTGTTGTCCCTAAGAACTGAGTGAGGTAATAGAGAAGATTAAATCAGATGATCATTACTGAGTATTTACTTGATGCCCAGTCTAGGCACTTTGAATATGAACTAAGTCTTTCCAGCAACACTTTGAGACAGGGACTGTCCCTGTGAAGAAACAGACACAGAGAGGCTGGCTAACTTGCTGATAAGTGCTGGGCCCCTCAGCCTGGCTGGCTCCAGAGACCACCTCTAGCCCTGCGTTACTGTATCTCTCACAGGGAGTGGAAAGCATTAGCTGTATGCAGGGCCCCCAGTAAAGGGCTCACTCAGTGTTAGTGACGATCCTTCTGGATCCTGCTGGGGCCACCTCGCAGAGGAGGTCTTGACACCAGACCTCTGCAGAAGGACGCAGGAGGCCAGCCTCCTGGAGTCTTCCCAGTGCCCCACCCCCCACCCTGTCCCCCGTGGTCCTCCCGTGGGTCCTGTTGGTGATAGCACATTGTCCTGCTGACTGGATTGGCCTCAGAAGGGGGCAGCTGGATTTGCAGAGGGGGTTCAGGCAGCCAGGCTGACCCAGGCCAGGGATGGTGTTGCCACTGGGTGTCATCCTTGATCCTCCAGTTTGGCAAGTAGAATTTCTCAGAGGGCTTTAAAAGATCAAAGAGTGGCAGGTGGTTCTTACTCTCCTTTATAAAATAAAAACCCAGTACAAAAAGTGTCTGTCAGGAACTAGCTTCTGCAACTCCAAAGAGGACCTTGCTGGTTACCTAGAAACAAGGGAATGGTAAGGGTATAGCAGATGTATATGGTGTGATTGCCAGCAAGCAAAAGATCGGTGTAGGCATAACTGTACATAGAGAAAAACAGAAAGGGAATACTCCAGAATGGTAACAGCATTTCCTGACGTTTCCACAGTAAACAGATAAATTGCTTTTATACTTGAGGGAAGTTATTAAAACATAAAAAGGCACATCTATAAAACATCTTTATAAAGTGCTTTTTATCTTAGCATCTCCATTACAAAGAATGAACATTTACTTTCAGGGTCCCTGGGGATAGTGGAGAAGGAAGAAAGCAGCAGCACAGGGCAAAATCCTTTAGAAAGTGAAACTGAGTGTGGGGGAAGGGCCCTGCCAAGGTGCTGGGAATGAAAGGGAAACAGGAGTCGGTCAGTCTCCGCATAGGAGCCCTGGTTGCTCTGTTCCCAGATGGGACTCCTTTCTAAGTGAATCATTTGCCCCATGTGTCCCTATGAGCTCTTCACAAGCATTCTGACCATGGGTCAACCACAGCGCCCCACTCAGCTCCACCGCGCACCTCCCCCCCCCGGCCACCTACATACTTCTGGCTAATGCAGACCTCCCACCATTCTTGGGTTCCAAGTTCACCTTAGGCAGAAGTCTTTGCTTGGTCTCCTCCATTTTCCAGTTGTTTTGTTCTCCTTGCATTTGGTGTTCTGCCAGGTTTCTGTTGATGTTGTCTGCCTTGTCCGTGTGCCCCCTGGTGGCAGGGGGACAGTGGCCTTTATGCATAAGGGGTATAAATGAACAAACGAATGATGCTCAGGTCTCTGCTCTCGGGCAGGCCTACTCCCCTTCACCATGCTCTTCAGCCGGGAGGGCGCCCATAAGACTGTCTTGCAGTGGTGCTCCCTGGAAGGTGTGGCTTCATACTACAGCTCACCTGCTTCCCCTCCAACTTCTCCTGGCAGCTGGCCAGCGAAGGAGAGAGTGGGGGCAGCCAGAGGACACAGGGACCTGCACTGACCATGTGCTTGTTCTAAATAAATTTCCTGATCTGAGAGGAAAAGCTCTCAGTTTTGCACCATGGAGTACGATGTTCACTGGAGGGTTTTCATATACGGCCTTTATTATGTTGACATATGTTCCCTCCAAACCCACTTTGTTGAGAGAAATTTTTTTGGAGGGGGAGGAAAATGGGTGGGGGAAGGGCAGAGGGAGAGGGAGAGAGAGAGAGAGAGTCTTAATCAGGCTTAAGCAGGCTCCACACCGAGTGTGGAGCCAGATGCAGGTCTTGATTGTGACCTGAGCTGAAATCAAGAGTTGGACCCTTAACTGATTGAGCCACCCAGGCACACCTGTTTTTCTTTTCTTTTTTCCTTAAGGATTTTATTTATTTGAGAGAGAGAGCACAAGCAGGGGGAGCAGCAGGCAGTGGGAGAAGCAGACTCCCCATTGAGCAGGGAGCCTGATGTGGATCTCAATCCCAGGACCCTGGGATCATGACCTGAGCTGAAGGCAGAGGCTTTAACCCACTGAGCCACCCAGGAGCCCCCCCTTTTATTTTTTATTTCTGCTTGATTCTATTATGGTCAGAGAATATATTCTGAATTATTTCAGTCCTTTAAAATGTGTTAAGAGGGGCACCTGGGTGGCTCAGTCGTTAAGAGTCTGCCTTCGGCTCAGGTAACCATCCCCGGATTTTGGGATCAAGCCCCACATTAGCTCCCTGCTCAGCGGGAGGCCTGCTTCTCCCTCTCCTACTCCCCCTGCTTGTGTTCCCTCTCTCACTATCTCTCTCTCTGTCAAATAAATAAATAAAATGCTTTTAAAAATGTGTTAAGAACTTATGTTATTTCAGTTTGGACTAATATTACATGTGCACTTAAAATGCTAGGCATTCTGTTGCTGTTGGGTTTGTGTTCTATAGATGTCAGTTGGGAGAATTGTTATTCTGTTCAGATTCTCCATATTGTTACTGTTTGCTAATTCTTTGTTCTTTTTGTTCTTTTAGTTACTCTGAGTCATGTATTAAACCCCTCCCCCATTGTGATTGTGGATTTGTCTAGTTCTCTTATGATTGTCAATTTTTGCTTTGTTTTGACAATGTTACTAGGTGCATACAAACTAAAATATTTGTATCATCTTATAGGATTGATTTTCTCTCTACTAACATTTCTGCCCTTAAATTCTTTATTTTTAATATAGCTATGCCAGCTTTGCTTTTTTTGGTGAGGGCATACCTTACATTTCTTTTCCTTTGGGGGGAAATGAATGAATGAATGAAACCCCATCATTTTACTTAAGATCTGTCTCTCTAGGCAACACGTAGTATTCTTCTATCAAGTCTGCCAAGCTAAGTGTTATAATTGGAGTATTTAGTACATTTACATGTAATGGAATTATTAATACCTTTGGATTTATATCTGTTGTCTGGTTTCTGTGTGTCTTGCTTTTTTTTTTTAACCTTTTTATCTCACTGTCTTTTTTTAGAATTAAGTGTATTTATTATTCCATTTCCTTCTTCTATTGTCTTGTATATGTTTCTTTTACTGTTTTTTTAGTGGCAATCTTAGAGATAATAATCTGACCTTTGAATTATTACTGTCTAAAACAAAGTAATACTGGGTCATCCGGCTGGCTCAGTCACTGGAACATGTGACTCAATCTCAAGGTCATGGGTTCAAGTCCCATGCTGGGCATAGAACTTACTTAAAAGAACAAATAAAATAAAACAAAGTCATATTTTTGCCTAGAACCAGAAAGTGCTTTGAGCTTAGAACACTTTAAGTCCATTTATTCCCCTCCACCTTTTTTTTTTTTTAAAGATTTTATTTTATTTATTTGATAGAGATCACAAGTAGGCAGAGAGGCAGGCAGAGAGAGAGGAGGAAGCAGTCTCCCCGCTGAGCAGAGAGCCCGATGTGGGACTCAATCCCAGGATCCTGAGATCATGACCTGAGCTGAAGGCAGCGGCTTAGCCCACTGAGCCACCCAGGCACCCCTCCCCTCCACCTTTTGAGTTATTACTGTTACACATGCTAATTCTGCATATATTTTAGACTCGACAAGGTATCAGTATTGTTTTGTTCAGTCAATACACATTTCTATTTACTCACATTAAACTTTCTGTTGCTCTCATTTTGTTTTTGTCTTAGGATCATTTTTCTTCTACCTGAAAAACTCATTTCTATATACGTACACACTATATATGACCTATATATAGCACTTCAGTCAAGATAAAGAGTATTTCTATCTCCCCAGAAATTTCTCTTATCTCCTTATGGAGTCTGTTTCTCCTGTCTTCTCCCTCCCTGACCCCAGGAAACCACTGTTTTGATTTCAGGGTCAGATTTCTAGAATTATATGAATGGAATCATATATTATGTACTCTCTTGAGTCTTGTTTCTCTTATGCAGCATAATATCTGTGATATTCATGTTGTATTTCCTTCATATTTCTTATCAAAGAGTGCTCTACTGTATGAATGTACCCTAATTTGTTGATCAGTTCACCTATCGTTGGCCTCTGTAGAAGTCATGAACTACTGTATCACAACTAGAAGAAACTTGTTTTAAAAAAAAAAAACAAAAACAAAACAAAATTGCCAGAACCTCTGAATCTTTTCAGAAGGCAGATTTCTAGAATGGGAAATATTTGCAGAAGGCAGATTTCTAGAATGGGAAGTTACGAAATCGAACTTTTCACAGGATCTTGATACATACTGTTAAATGGGGTCCCAGATGGTCTTCTCCAGGATACAGCCCTACCCACGGTGTATGGAAGTCCTTGTCTCACAATACCATCAATGGCATTTTTGACAAAGATTCTTTGACAAGAAATTATTCTTTTTAATCTTTTCAAGTGTACAAAGCTTGAATTTGTTATCTAATAGTTGAAAGTAATTGTATGCTGACTATAAACCAGTAGGTGCCATACTTCTTTCCTTCCTGAGTTCACAGAACAGTCTGTGATCTCACCTCTTTAACTGTCTGCCTCATCGACTTTCTGAGAAACTAATCTGAAAAGCTAATTCAGAGTCCTTCCTGGCATCGGTCTGCTAGATGGTGGTGGGGAGAGGGCAGGAGCTCCGATGTCTTCCTGCTGCAGCTTCCAGTGGTGGCTCAGGAACTACATGGTCCGACACAGTAGCCACTGGCCACAGGTGGCTTTTGAGCCCTTGATGTGTGGTTGGTCCAAACTGAGATGTGCTGTTAAGTGTAAAATACACACCGGATTTCAGAGCCTTAGTATGAAAAAAATGAATATAAGGTGTTTCACTTAGTTCTATACTCTTTACATATTGAAGTAAGATATTTAATTTATGGGTTAAATGAAACATGAAAAAATTTTTCACTTTTTACTTTTACTAATGTGGCTACTAGGAAATCTTGGATTACACACATAGCTTGCATTTTCTTTTTTTTTTTTTTAAGATTTTATTTATTTATTCGAGAGAGAGCAAGAATGAGCAGGGAGAGGAGCAAAGGGAGGGAGAGAGAGAAGCAGACTCTCCACTGAGCAGGGAGCCTGATGTGGGGCTCAATCCCAGGACTCTGGGATCATGACCTGAGCTGAAGGCAGATGCTTAACGACTGAGCCACCCAGGTGCTCCTTGCACTTTATTTCTATTCAATAATGTGTTCTATAGTCTTACAGAGACTCTCTCTCTCCTGTCTCTACTTCTTTTTTCCTTGGAATGCCTGCCCTCTGGCTTTGTTTTCTTCAGAGAAGCTTCCCTGAGCCTTTTTTGGAGGCTCTGCAGACTTTATATTTAGTTCAGAGGATCGAATTGCAAGATGGAATCTGGGCACAGATTTCCATAAGGAGCCTAAGGTGGTGGATTGAGCCTGAGATTTGTTACCTGGGAACTAAACTTCTCTGAGGGCAGATCAGAAATCTGGGAAGAAGAGGAGGGGTTGGGGGTACCATCTAACCCCTCAGCTCCCAACAGGCTCCCTGATCTGAACACCAGTAGGCTGTACCCTCACTTGCCTTTGTCTCAAGAGAAGGCTTTAGGTGGTAGACCAGCCCTCCCCTGACCTTTTCTGCTTCATTTCTCTGCTTTATCATCTTCTTTCAATCTGTGATGGGTCTTGTTTTCTGGCCATCTTCATTGGCTTAATGGGGTTTTTTTGGTTGTTTCCTGGCCCTTCCTCACCAGGATCCCCACCTTCAGTCCTCTCCACTCTACACCACTGCCCTGTGAGAGCCCCGGTCACTGGAGCAGGTCCTGCTCACCAAACCTGATTTCGGCCCAGCATTGGCCTTCTGTTTGCCTGGACATGACAACTTGACCATCTTCACTAGCTAGACCTACCTTTTACCAGGTGAAGACTATAATGGAGCCCCTGTCAGGGCCAGGAGATCCCTGGCTCTGTTTGGTGTTATGGTAACCAGATGTCCATGAAGTGAATTTCTCTATGGTGCCCCAGGATGTAGATTTGATCTACCCTAGGATTCTGTTTACTGGGCCAGGTTCAGCTTTCTGTTTCCTCTTCCATCATCCATACCTTAAGTTCCTGCTGAATTGAGTGAATTCTGCAAATCTGATTAAATCTCAGACTGGGACTTTGGAAACTATAGAGCAACAGCCTCCTTGCCAGTAGGCTGGCGTGTGATTTGTTGCTCTGCTTAGGTAGCTGTAAATTGGGAGACGGAGGTGTCTGCCTTGGATGGCAAGAGCTGGAGATGTCTGCGAGGTTACCATGGGCAGGCAGAGGGGCGAAATCACTGATTTTTGTGGGAGTCACAGGCTTGGAAGAGACGAGCTGTGAGTAAAACAGGATGGACGTGGATTAGGTTTGAACAGATGAAACATAACCCCCATTTCAAGCTTTCTTCCGGCTCAGCAGCCGTGCCTGCAAGACACGGACTCGTGAAGTAGGCGGGCAGTTCCCTTTCTAGTTCTTGCGTTTGAAGGATCAGTGCAAAGAAAGTCTCGGTTTTGTGCTACTATGTCTTTAACACCCTCAGATGCTTCTGTGAACAAACAGGCCTCAGACCTTGGATCGTGCCAGGCAGTGCTGTTGAGGTGGGATACAATAGCAGGGTTTTATTTCCAGTGAATTTACTTTGGTGTTGCTTTCTATTTATTAAAAATGATGGGCAAAATAATATTTCCTTAAAAATTAATCTGCGTTTTAAAAATAGTCCATTTATGGGGACTAAAGGGGTACAGTTGCTGTGATGGGCATGGGTAACATACAGAATTGCTGAATCACTGCGTTGTCTCCCTGAAACGAATATAACATTGTGTGTTAACTATACTGCAACTGAAACAAATGAAAAAACAAAAATAAAACAGTCCACCTAAAGCACAAAGTAAAGCAAATAAAGTACAGGTAGGACTCAATTATGGCCAAAAAAATATATGTGAACATGTTGCCCAAGTGACATTTAGAAAACATTGTCCTAAAGGAGGAAAGTACAGAGAAGACCAACATCCTAGAGTTCTGGATTTAAAACTATCCCATCATCAATTTCTTTTGTTCATTTACTATAAATTACAGTAGTATTTTCAGAGAAAATGGTCTTTTTTTTTTTTTTTCCGATTTTGCAGATTCCAGAAAGAAATTGGAAATTGAAGATTTCAGAAGAGGAAGTTGTTTTAAAATATTTTGATTTACTTCAAAGAATAATGCTGAAAAGTTAAAAGTATCATTAACCTTAATTTAAATTTAATATTATCCACTGGTAGCCCTTCAGGGAACCAGTTTTCTAAAGCTTAGGATTCTAAAATAGGTCATATAATTGACCCCAGTGGAAAAGGCTGAATTAACATCTAAGAGGCAAACATACGTCTAGTAATAGTAACTAAGCAGTCATTTCCCTCCCTGGAAGTTCTTCCCGGTAAGGATGTCTTGCCTTCTTCTTGCTTAGAATGTTAAATTGTATTGTCTCTTGCTTGGTCATTCAGGTTGTAAAAGGAAAGTAATTGTGTGGGGTCCCACTGAGAAATTTCTGTAAGGCTTGCAATGTTTAGCAATGGATAGATTTAAAAAGGAAAAAATGGATGTGTGCAAAAGACCAGGAGACTCATGTGTGACTTGGGAAAATTCCAGAACCTGTGGACTTGACTATTAACAGATGTGGGGGCTTTTAAGAGCTAATGACAGTAATGGCACTGACAGGGTTTAGAAGTCTATCATTTTGGGGGCAGTGGGGCGCAACAAAAAAGTTTAAAAACTATCTCTCTGGGGTGTGTGACTTTTCCTACCAAAATGAGGGACAAAGTGGTCAGTTCAAGGCCTTTCTACTTCCAAGATAATGACCCATTTAATATACATAAGGATGAGTGGAGAAGTGGCTGAAGGATCTTAATGGTACAAGAAAGGAAATCAGTGCGATTTGGGGGTAGTGCAGATGAACGCAAGTTAGTTTTTAATACCCAAATAAAATGGCTTGGGTCCCCGTTTCTACCTAGACAGGAAGTTCAGCAGGTACCTGAGGTTTTCAAGGATTTCCAGGAAGATGGCTTTTCCTGATCATCTGCCACTTGGAAGTCCACGTCCTCTTCCCTCCTGCCCTCCCTCTGTCCTGCTTCATTCCCCACGTGGCATTGTTCCTCCTGAATTCCCCAGGGTCTAAGTATATGGCAGACTTTGCTGGAGGTGTGAGGATAGCTGTGAGGGGTATAGGACAGCTACAGCACAACCCGGAATGGGCAAGAGTGACAGAAACGTCCCTGTTCCCAGGTTCCTGGGCTCTGGCTACCACAGGAGACTTCTTGCTGAACTGTCTCCCTCCTCAGGCCATTTTGGGCTCAGACCCTCTCTCCCACCAAGCCTCAATTCCCCCACAACCAACCGTGGTTTCTCTGCTCCCAATTTTGGATGTGCCCAGTTTCTTCTTATGGAAGATAATATACCTTTATCTCTATCCCAGGCTGGGATTAAGGCACATTTTTATTTTTTATTATTTAAAAGATAATAAGTTTTGCTGTATGAAAGGGTTGTCTACCTCTGGCCACCCTCTACCGTCCCTAGGCATGTAACCCACAAGCAGAAACAATTCAGTTATGATTTTTTCTTTACTATGTCTCAGATCACCACCTTTTTTTATATTTATTTTTTAAGTTTTTTGTTTTAGAATGAACAAGGTGCACATGGGTGAGGGGGCAGAGGGAGAGGGAGAGAGAGAATCTCAAGCAAACTCCATTGTAAGCGCAGAGCCCGAAGTGGGGCTCGATATCACGATGGTGAGATCATGACCTGAGCTAAAGTCAAGAGTCTCATGCTTAACTGACTGAGCGATGACTCCTCCTGCTTGAAGTACATAAATTCCAGGACCAAAGGGGGTGGGGGAGCTTTCCCATGGCATTTGCTTCCTTGGTGATTTTGTTTGTCTCTTCAGGGGCAGCACGAGAGTGAGGCGGGCGTCCTGGCTCCTGATTGGCCTCTGCCAGGAAGACACCTGTAACCCAAGATGAGTTTGGGCAAAGTAGTCGCTTGCTCCTTCAGCCATGGAAAAGCAGGGCCACAGTGAGGCGGGAATAATCTCATCTGAGTCTCACTCCCATGTTAAATTGTTGAAAATCCATCGGGAACTTCTGGTCACCCACATCCGCAACACCCAGTGTCTGGTGGACAACTTGCTGAAGAATGACTACTTCTCTTCTGAAGATGCAGAGATCGTGGGTGCCTGCCCCACGCAGCCCGACAAGGTGCTGATGACAGGGGCTGGCCTTGGCGGGCTGTGTGTCTTGGTTGCTGGAAGGGGCTTCTCCCGGGGGGCCTGAGTGAGGACCTCTGGGCATTTAACACATTGGTGGGATTTCCCGTTGGGGTCATTTATAGGACAGACACCTGAGTCATCAGCTTATGACACAATTATATATTCTACTTCTGCGTTCGCGTGGACAGCAGACTCCACTTACCTCGCTCCTCTCCTTGCTATGTGTATCGCTTCCCAAGCCACTTGTTTTCAGTCCACTTTTGATTGGGAGGAGGAAAAAATTAAATGACCTTCGAACACTAGCAGTGATGTTCATTCAGTGCCTTTAAACTCCAGGGAGCTGCTCCAGGCTGGATGAGGCTGGATGAGACTCTGAGAACAGTTTGCCTCTGGCTTGGGAGCGAACACCTCCCAGGCTGGGTCCACAGTAAAGACTTTTGCACCTGCCACTGTGGGACTCCCTAACAGCCCTTAGTTTCCTTTTAGCTTTGTGTCCTCTCCTGAAAAACAGAATTGGCAAGACCCAAACCTCTTTGGCTGGAGGAGTGACAGAGCTTGTCTGTAATGTGATCCTGCCAGGCTCTGGGGAAACTAGAGGGTTTCTGGGATGTGGGGGGAGCACAGTAGCTGACTTGTGTGATTTTTTTCCCCTGCATTTTTAATAATACAAAAGGGCCTTTTTAGAGTTAACTTACATCATGGGGGCCTGTTAGTATCTTGCTATGTGGCCCAGCATGCCCCCCCACCTCATTCCACCTGTGTAGTCACTGTCTCAGCAGCACTCATTCTTGGCCAGTAGTAGTGTTGGCTCAAGAGGGACAGGAGACCGGAGAATTCCAAGGGTGGACACAGCTCTCGTTTGTGAGTCTGACCTTATTACTTGGAGGTTCATGGAAGCCTCCAGCTTCTTAGAGCTGTGTGGCTTAATTTCCTACTATGGGGGAGTCCCCTTCACAGATTCTAGGCCTTCAACAGGTAGCATCTCACACCTCTGGGGGGACGGTCAAGCTTGAGGCTGTTGTAGGAACTTGGAGCCCTGCATGTGAGCCTTTCTGGTAGGGGGACTCCCCAGGCACTTGCTCACCCCCTCATGCTTATGTCACCACTAGGTCCGCAAAATTCTGGACCTGGCACAGAGCAAGGGCGAAGAGGTGTCTGAGTTCCTCCTCTACGTGCTCCAGCAACTCGCAGATGCTTATGTGGATCTCAGGCCTTGGCTGTCGGAGACTGGCTTTTCCCCCTCAGAGCTCATTCAGAGCAAAGTTGTCGTCAACACCGACCCAGGTATGAGTCCGCTCCCCCAGGGTAGGACTGCAGACACCAGGCCAGCAAAGCCCTGGGGTTTGGAAATGCCGTGGTGTGTGGGCTCAGCGGGGCATGAAGGCATGGTCCGCCATGGTTGGCTCTGCCCCCCACGTCAGGCAGTGGGCCCAGGTGCTATGTTCCCCGTCATCCAAGTGCCGCTGGGGGCTGTGCTGAACTGATCCCAAGTAGTTGGTCTGACTTAGAGGCCTGTGGAAATGTGGGAATGGCCTTTCTTCTGACTTTCTGCTTGCTTCCCTTTTGGACACATAGACTTTTAAAAAAATATATTTAATTTATTTGACACAGAGAGATCACAAGGAAGCAGAGAGGCAGGCAGAGAGAGAGGAGGAAGCAGGCTCCCCGCTGTGCAGAGAGCCCAATGCGGAACTCGATCCCAGGACCCTGAGATCATGACCTGAGCTGAAGGCAGAGGCTTAACCCACTGAGCCACCCAGGCGCCCACATGGACATTTTTTTTTTTTTTTTAAAGATTTTATTTTATTTATTTGTCAGAGAGAGAGAGGGAGAGCGAGCAAGCACAGGCAGACAGAATGGCAGGCAGAGGCAGAGGGAGAAGCAGGCTCCCTGACGAGCAAGGAGCCCGATGTGGGACTCGATCCCAGGACACTGGGACCATGACCTGAGCCGAAGGCAGCCGCTCAACCAACTGAGCCACCCAGGCGTCCCGGACATTTTTTTTTTTTTTAAAGATTTTATTTATTTGACAGAGATCACAAGTAGGCAGAGAGGTAGACAGAGAGAGGGGGGGGGAAGCAGGCTCCCTGCTGAGCAGAGAGCCTGATACAGGGCTCGATCCCAGGACCCTGGGATCATGACCTGAGCTAAAGGCAGAGGCTTAACCCACTGAGCCATCCAGGTGCCCACATAGACATTTTTTTTTTTAAAGATTTTATTTATTTATTTGATAGAGATCACAAGCAGACAGAGAGGCAGGCAGAGAGAGAGGGGGAAGCAGGCTCCCTGCTGGGCAGAGAGCCCGATGCGGGACTCGATCCCAGGACCCTGAGATCATGACCTGAGCCGAAGGCAGCGGCTTAACCCACTGAGCCACCCAGGCACCCCACATAGACATTTTAATGGTGGCACGAATTCCTTTTGAAAATCTTTCCAGGGGCACCTGGGTGGCTCAGTGGGTTAAAGCCTCTGCTTTCAGCTCAGGTCATG